>NC_069096.1:1342318-1642318 GCF_947172395.1 Bicyclus anynana | reverse complement strand
TTACATGTTTAATTAATGACATAACATTAGTTTTTATTAGTTAACGAATGGTTTACATGTCTCCGTTTTGCTGCAATCCCATCTTATTCTTATCATATCAGCCGATGGACGTCCACTACAGGACATAGGTCTTTTGTAGGGACTTCCAAACGTCAAGATCCTGAGTCGAAGCATCCAGCGAATCCCTGCGACTTTATGTCATCAGTCCACCTGGTGAAGGGTCGAACAATACTGCGCTTTCTAGTGCGTGGCGGCGTTCGGATCTTTAAACTATGTGCCCTGCCCCTTCAGTTTGGCGATTCGTTGAGCTATTTCAGTGACTTTAGTTCTGCGGATATCCTCACTTCTGATTCGATCACGCAGAGATACACCGAGCATAGCTCGTTCTATCGCCCGCTGTGTGACTCTGAACCTTCTTATTTTCTTTTTTTTCTTAGGGCCATTGTTAGCACCCAATTTCAAGTAATTTCGAAGCCTCTGAAATGAAGCTTACGTACGTGACTTAAATATTTCTCACATTTATTTACTTTTTTTTAATTTTTTAAAAATGTTTATAAACTAGACGGCGATGGAGAGCTGGCTTTTTTTTATTTATTTTTAAAAGTATTTAAATATTATTTAGAGAATAATATTATTTGAGTGTAGGTATGTTTGCTTTTAAACATACCTACACCCGAGAGATCCACTGTGACATTAAATTTAATTTATTCAATAGGATCTGCGAGTGATGCTAAAAAATAATTGACATGTAAGACATAACATATTTTTTATTGATGATTACGAGATGCCACTTTGGCACTTATCTTTGCCATAGCTTTTCAAGGCTCTACCATTTGCCAATGGCAATTCAATCGAAGTATATTGCTGATCTAAATTAATATTATAAATCGCTAAAGTTTATGGTGTTGTAGAGAGTAGTATCTGGTGCTACTGAACCGATTATGAAAATCCTTTAACCATCAAGCCACGTTATCTGTGAGTTTCATAGCTCAGGAACGGGAAATACGCGGGTGAAACCGTTTTTTCTTTTTTTTTGTTCTTTACAAGTTAGCCCTTGAATACAATCTCACCTGATGGTAAGTGATGATGCAGACTAAGATGGTAGCGAACTAACTTGTTAGGAGGAGGATGAAAATCCACACCCCTTTCGGTTTCTACACGGCATCGTACCGGGACGCTTAAACGCGTCTTTACCGGTAGGGTGGTAACTCCCACCAGCCAGACCTGGACAAATTAAGAAAATCTCAATCTGCCCAGCCGGGGATCGAACCCAGGACCTGTTTCGTCGGCTAGTTACACTATAAAATTGTATTTTACTTTTAATTCTTATTATAATTGAATGCCCAACAGTGGTTTAAATCCACCCCATGCACAATGTGAGTGAAGTCAAGTACCAGTATATTATGACGTAATAATATATTATGTATACACTTACAGGAAATACAATAAAGTAATTTCTCTCATCATTCATTGTTAAGTTAGGCATTTTCTCGGCTCGGCTATTAATCATGTTACACTTGATTGACCGATTGTTTCTATATAAGTTGACGCGATAGAAACTTCTTGACAGCTGACGAAATTGATGATCTTATATTAACATATAGCTTTGTGTGGTTATTATTCCTGCTGGGTTAATCGCTAAGTGGGCGTCTTTCGGAGGATAATGTTAAGTTTTACATTGCAACTTCATTAAGTAAAGAAAATGTTATTATATTTACGATAAATAGTCTGGTTGTACCTACTTATAAATTTATACATATGAGCCTTTGTGTGTGAATAGAGTGTCATTAGAGAAGAAACATTTTTTTTAAATTATCATCAGAATTTGGTTCATATGTATGCAACGTTTTTTGGTAAACGGGTTTGCCAATATTCCTTTACTTTACACACATATAAACGTGTTTGTTCTGTCATCTACTACTACCAAAGCGTTCAAAATAAAATATCTCGATATGCAGGTACAATGTACATTGTACATAAAGTCAGGCAAGTCGTCTTATCTGTTCACTTATACTCACTAGCTTAATTATAGAAACACGAATTGTAGTGTGAGGTCCACCTTAGATTTCCTATAAAAGAATAGATTCAAACCGCTACGTACATACTACAAAGATGAAATTTGGCAGGGAGGTAGTTTATAGTTACTAGACGTCCGTTAAAGGATTTTGCGAGAGGGCCGGATAAAGGAGGTCGAAAGACGAAGTCGAAGGCGTTTGCTAGTAAATAAATAAAAAAATAATTGTAAGTTGTACCTACTGTGTGCTTTAATTTAGAAATAAGATTTAGATTGTAAGTTCTAAATGCCGTAGTGCCTTTTTGAGTGTACCTAAACGGCACAGTTAGGTCAGTAGAGATAGCGAAATCTGAGCCGAGACAATTTTCACCATTTACTCCTACATAATTGGATTACTCGACTCATTTCCTGCAGTGGTTTACGGTTGGCTGACCAGCTCAGGGCGGCCAACATACTGTAAAATTAGTCTTGTTTTTATTTATGTGATTATTCTATTTGTCTCTCGTTTATATAAAATGTATACTATTTTTTACATTTTTAACAATGTAATGCAAATAAATAGCATGCACTGCTATAATTTTAGGTTATACATATTATGTACAACCACATATTTTTTTCTGTCTAATACATATTTTTGATTAAATATAGAAATTGTCAAAAACAGAAAATAATAAACCGGTCAAGTACGTGTCGGGCCACGAGCATTGTAGGGTTCCGTAGATTAAATTAGCACTTTAAACCATAATTTAATGCACAAAAATACCATACCCCACATCATGGGATAGACAATAAAAAATTCATCCTCACTTTACATGTAGGGAAGGAAACCCAAAACTTTTTTTTCAACATTTCCTTTTACCACTTTTAAGACGTAATTAATATATTTACATACCTATACTAAATACCAGTCTTCTAGTTTTAACAGACACTGAGTTATCTTACTGACAACTTTATATTTTTTTTATTAACAACGGAATTAGTATGCAATTTTCGATTTCATATATGTATTTAGAGATAAACATATACATAGAGATACATATGTAAATTAATTTTTTTATATATTTACGGCTCGTTTTAATATTTTCGACACCCCTGCAAACACAACAGTTGATAACAATTACATAGTTAGTAGCTACCTAGCCAACATTTCTCAATACATTGTTTACTTAAATAACATTGAAATACTTAAGTTACTTTACTCAATTTTGTCACTGTTATCTATTATATTTTTGTGACAAAAGTTGTATTGTATTTGTATTAAGAAAGTTTATTGTAGTAAGTAAGTAGTAAGTTCAACTTTTTGTTGGTATTTAATAAATTATGTCACCATGATTATTAAAATTGTTTTGACCCCGACAGGCTTTGTATCGGTTACACGAATTTCTTATTTGAAAACTTTCTTAAAAAACAAATGTACCTAGAAATTAATTTGTTAGTACTTTTTGTAATTATGAGAGAACTTTTCAAAAAAGATTTTGTCCGCAACTACAGATTTTCTTTGGTTCAGAATATTCTCAGTTGCTCTTATTAACGTCTGATATTTATCGCTACTTATTAAACCATTATTTAAAAGGAAATGCCCATGCTTGGCCCTGGCTTACCGTAACCGCTCGGCAATTTCCTTATCTAAAAAATGAGACGCCGGGTCCATCGCGTAGTAGAGAGAAAAACTCCGAGCAGAGCCCTGAACTTGTGACTACAGAGTGTAGAGTTAAGGAATTCTTTGATGATCGATCAACACTCCCCGTTCTCTGCTCGTGTTGTTCTCCCTGCCTAGCCAAATTTGGTAAGATCCCATTAGAGCAACTTTGGATACTCATTCTAATATAAAACCAGCTGCACTTCTAGAGAGGCTAAGGTCTTTAAGCAAGTTATATTACCAGCAAAATCTCTCATTTTACTGGTAATCCTCTCGCACCTACTTTTACGTCGTACAGACTAACTTCAAAGGAATTTTTAGTTAGTTCATTTGTTAGGACATAATATTTATACACTTTTATACAGTGGTCCTTCGGAATGTTAGTCTCACACGGCACAGTAAGCTCTATAAGTACTATGATAATTCAACTATAATAATGAAATCACTACTTTATTAAAAATAGTTTGCTACAGAGTTTTACAAAATTTACTCTGACGGTTTTTACGCGGCATCACACCTGAATAATAAATCGTTTGGCATAAGTCATTGCCGGTTGGTAGCTTTATACCCTTCCCTGACCTGGGATAATTTAGAATTTTTAATGATTATAAAGCTATTCGCAGTCTAGACTATATCCTAAGAGTCTGGTACTATCAGTTGGGATCAATGCCCTGAGCAGGTTATGTAGCTATCTACGCGAATACAAGTTTTTCTCAATATTAAAATGCCCCGCACGACCTCCGCCCGTGAAAGCGCATCCGCTTGCAACACGCACACGTATTTACACACGTTTCGGACATATGACGTGGGAAATTGATAACTACTTGGCAAATTATCTGTACAATGACTAATCTGTAGCTGTATTACTATTTGGCTAATAATAAAAGCCCCAATAGCTCAACGGTAAGAGCGGTCGGACTCATCACCGAGGGGTGGTGGTTCGATCCCCGCCTCGTTGGTCTATTGTCGTACCCACTCCTAGCACAGTCTTTCCCGACTAGTTGGAGGGGAATGGGAATATTGGCCATATTACGTATATGGCAAATATTCTTTTTATAACAGAAAAAATTTGTACAATGACTAACATTCACTAGCTAACGACTAAATTGACAAATTCTCTGATGTTAAATCGTGAAAATACTTGTCTTCGCTGCAACGCAACGCATTCCTGTACCCACATTGGCGAACTGTTCGAGGCATTAGTAGCATCTTTAAACCAAAAAGAGCTTGTAATTACAACGTCAATCACAGGCACATGAGACCTTTAAAACAGGAACACAGGCAAGCTGCCAAACACAAAAATTATCATCCGCTTAACGTACTTTCCGAGGACTGGAGTTACACTACCAACTTATCAACTCCGGGCTAAAAATTACAAAGTTCAATATTTCATAGCCCGACCCAGCACTCGAACTTAAGCTCGTGAGCCGAAGCAACAATGGCTAACGAATGAACCAACAAAGCTATGTGGTTACTACATTTACATCATACTTACTAATATGTTTAGCGTAAATTTCACTTTAGCAGTAGTTCGCTAATTCTTTTGCGTGCGAAACTATATTGACATAGTAAGTAGGCGTCTGTTTATTAAAAGCAGGCAGTAATGATTGCCGAAGTTTATAATAAACTAGCGGACTCGCTCAAGCTTCGCTTTGACTTATTAATTTATTTATTTGCACTTCTTCCCTATCCCTACCTTACACTACCATACTCGTACCCCTACCCCTACCCTACCCCTACCCTACCTCTACTCTACCCCTACCCTACCCTACCCTACAACAACCCTACCACTACCCTACCCCTACCCTATCCCTATACCATAAACCTACCCTACCACTACCCTACCCTACCCCTACCCTACCCCTACCCTACCCCTACCCTACCCCTACCCTACCCCTACCCTACCCCTACCCTACCCCTACCCTACCCTACCCCTACCCTACCCCTACCCTACCCCTACCCTACCCCTACCCTACCCTACCCCTACCCTACCCCTACCCTACCCCTACCCTACCCCTACCCTACCGCTACCCTACCCCTACCCTATCCCTATACCATACCCCTACCCTACCACTACCCTATCCTAGGATTTAGGGGTTTCAAAAATAGATGTTGGCCGATTCTCAGACCTACTGAATATGCACAAAAAATTTCATCAAAATCGGTCGAGCCGTTTCGGAGGAGTTCAAGTTCGAACACCGCGACACGAGAATTTTATATATTAGATAACAAATAATAAATAAATAAAATAAAAAAGTTATTTATTTCTTACAGAAATACTAGTTTACAAAGTAAAGTTATGTTTAGTTGTGTTAGTATCAAAAAGTAAATGATTATTATTTAGTAGTTAGTTGCTTTAGGTTTATTAAAGTAGTTTTACTTTTAGTATTAATATTATATTGCAACTATTCTGTAGGAACCCTTCTGCGGGTAAAGGCCTCCTCTAAATTGTGCCAGGTTTCTCTAGATTGCGCTATTTGTATCCAATTTGGATCCGTTGCGCGTTTTGTTTAATCCTCCCATCTTCCAAATTTGTTTCTATCTCTCTCTAAAGGTGATCGGTATAAAATCTAACAATACTTACAACCTCAGTAAAACAACATCGCAACAGATAGAATGCTGATTTGTTAATACATACCTACTTATTCATACATACTTATATTGGGTATTTTTGTAGTTCCTATTCATTTTGATGTTCATTCGTTTATATCTTTCTTGAAACTATCAAAATTATTTTCACTCTTTGTTTCTCGATAAAACTGACAAAACGAAATTCTACGCAGTTGAAGCTCGTGTGATATATTATATTACTACGCAATATATTTTAATATTTATTGGTAAAACATTACGTAGCTCGAAAAAATCTCTGCGAGCTTACATAACTGATACCTATTTTGCAATTCACACGGCCGTGTTCAATAACAGAGGAAAATAAACTTTACTAACAAGCAAATATGACTGAATTTAAATTGTCAGTTAGTCGTGTTGCAAACTAAGCAGTCGGTCCTTTAAGGAATGTTGCTATATGCGTGAAGTTGCCAAAGATGGAGAGGAATTTGAGATAAAAAGTAGTATTAATTAGTACGGAACCATTTCTTCTTACCTTATTTGCATTGGTTCTGCAATAAATAGGGAGTGTTGATTGTCCCTTGCACATGAGTTGCAACTTGCATTCCGATTTTGAAAAAAACATGGTAAAAGTAGAACCATACCTAGTTCTGTTTGGACGGGAATTAAATTGCATTTTACTAAAAGTAATCTACTTACTTTGTTTGTGACGATAATATACTATAATATAATACTAGTAAATAAAAAGCTTCACAGAAAAATGTCTTCATAAATTTAAATTTCTTTTAATTAATATGTTTTTTTCTTTTTTGGTTTCAGGTATGTCCAAAAAAATTTCAAAAGGCGTCATTATTTTTGAGCTATAACAAGGTAGACGACAGTCATACGTTGCGATGAATAAGGGTGCAGAAGGCCGGCAAGGAACGTGATTACCTAGAAACTGTTTATTTATCGAATTGTATTACTTGCAGTCATACTCATAGTCGCAGATATTACTTAAAATCGTATTGGTAATTGGTAATCATCAATACGTCACAGGTATTACTAAAATCGTATTGGGAATCATCAATACATATCTATATCTATATCTATATATATACTCATAAAACTAGTCGAATTCTATATATTTATTCGCAATTTGAGATTTTACTTGTACCATTTGTAACAACAAACGTTAGCGTGGCATAACGGACGATCGCGCCATCTAGAATCTATTCTTATGATAAGAATTCTGTACATTGAAGATATTTTGAAAATTTTTGTTGGGGGGCATTATATAATCGATACTGAAGCTAAAAATATTGTTCTTCGATTTTTTGTCTGTCTGTCCGTGATTTTTCGTTATTCGGGCATCATGCTGAAACTACTGAAAATCGCGGGCGTCCGCTAGTTTTTAAATAAAATGGAAGTGTCTGTCTATGATTTCAAGAGAACTGTGTTATTCTTAACAAGTTAGCCCTTGACTACAATCTCACCTGTTGGTAAATGATGATGTAATCTAAGATGGAAGCGGACTAACTTGTTAGGATGAGGATTAAAATTCCACACCCCTTTCGGTTTCTACACGACATCGTACCGGAACGCTAAATCGCTTGGCAGTACGTCTTTGTCGGTAGGGTGGTAACTAGCCACGGCCGAAGCCTCCCACCAGCCAGACTTGGACCAATTAAGAAAACCTCAAACGGTCCAGCCGGGGTTTGAACCAAGGACCTCCGTCTTGTAAACCCACCGCGCATGTCACTGCTCCACGAAGGCCGTCAAATAGACAGGCTGAGAATTTCTTATAAGAGAGAAAAGCTTAATTATTTTACAGCCTGACCAAGGATTTGAATCTAGGACCTCGTGATCTAAAGCCCCATGGGATAACTGAACTACATAAATGCTTCGTCATCAACCCATATTCAGCTCACTGCTGAGCTCGAGTCTCCCCTCAGAATGAGAGGGGTTAGGCCAGTAGTCCACCACGCTGGCCCAATGTGAATTGGCAGACTTCACACACGCAGAGAATTAAGATAATTCTCTGGTATGCAGGTTTCCTCACGATGTTTTCCTTCACCGATTGAGACACGTGATATTTAATTTCTTAAAATGCACACTACTGAAAAGTTGGAGGTGCATGCCCCGGACCGGATTCGAACCCACACCCTCCGGAATAGGAGGCAGAGGTCATATCCACTGGGCTATCACGGCATTTCCATAAATGCTTACTCGAATCTATTACAATTTTGTTCCGGTTTATTGAAACAGTCTATAACGAGATTGCAATCACTCTAATTTCTCTATGTAGGTCTTCATTACCCATAACCACGAATATTAAGTCCGTGCAAATGTAGTCCTTATTGTTATGATATAAAGGAATAAAATCGAGTATTCTGTACCAAAGGTGCGTGTGAAATCCGTTAAGAAATGATATTATGTAGCAGGTTATTGTTCTGTGTGTAACGTATGCATGATATATTAACGTGATAACAGCTTTGTTTTGGTACTAAAAGATATGTTTGTTTTTTTTTATTCTTTACAAGTTAGCCCTTGACTACAATCTCACCTGATGGTAAGTGATGATGTAGTCTTACATGGAAGCGGGCTAACTTGTTAGGAGGAGGATGAAAATCCACACCCCTTTCGGTTTCTACACGGCATCGTACCGGAACGCTAAATTGTGTGAGTAGTACAAGAAAAATGGCACTGTTCATTTGTATTACTTGGTGATAACGTTGATGCTTGAATGGGGATGATGTTTAGGTTCGAATATATTGATCTTCATGAGGCATTCGGATTAACTTAATTAAAATAAAAAAGGTTATATAATTTCAAATGAGTCGTGATAGCCCAGTGGATTTGACCTCTGCCTCTGATTCCGGAGGGTGTTGGTTCGAATCCGGTCCGGGCGTGCACCTCCAACTTTTCAGTTATGTGCATTTTTAGAAATTAATATCACGTGTCTCAAACGGTGAAGGAAAAATATCGTGAGGAAACCTGCATACCTGAGAATTTTCTTAATTCTCTGCGTGTGTGAAGTCTGCCAATCCGCATTGGGCCTGAGTGGTGGACTATTTGACCTCCCCTCTCATTCTGAGAGGAGACTCGAGCTTAACAGTGCGCCGAATATGGGAAAATTAGATGCAATTTCATATATTTTAATTTTTTAACTTCCTTACATAGATAGATAGATTGAACGGTCGTATAACACAAATACTCAGCATTGTAAATCACAAACTTTGACGTACCTATGTTAGTTGATATAAACGAAATTGGGATTCTATGTAACAAACGTCATCCGGTCTGACAATTATTATGATTATCATACAGTAGGCAGTTGACATTTTTCAATTGATTTGATGTTTATTTTAATAGGTTGTTAATAAATTACCAAATTAATAAATAGGCCTGCTGTCTAATTCAGTATCTTTGACGTTTGCAAGTTGTCATATACGAAATTAAGATTCTTAAGTAACAAACTACAAATGTCATCCTGTGCTTACCTTCTGGTGGTTATCATCAGTAGGAAGATGAATGATGGTTTTGTCAATTGATTTGATGATTATTAATTTAATAGGTTGATAATAAAAACCAAAATACGAGTAGTGTATAGGTCATTACAACTTCATTGCTATGCAACGTAGGATGATTTTTTGCGTAAAATAAGATAAGTAGCAACTTATTTTTCGTTTAGCAGAGGCATTGTTCATTATATACTGTTTACCAACCGCTCGAGAAATGTAACATAATATCTATTCTATTTCTAAAAACGCTTTCGCATAGACACAATATAAAATGTACCTGAATAATATTCGTTATCGATAGATCATGTGATCAACCTATTAGTCGGTTATGGTATTCCCATACATTGTTTAAATTTTGAAGTGTTAGCGATTGTAGAAAGAGAATCGATATGTAGCACGGCTAGAGCAGTACATAGTGTCACATAGCGCGCCACCCTGACCGGCTCGTACGTGCCTGCGACCTTGGCTCCGGCGAGTTCGGACCTGATTCGCATACGACTGTTTCTTGAATTCCTCAATACTGGTAGTCAAGGTTATTAGTAACGCATATGATATAGATTTATTGTCTTCCTTAATTATAACACAAGCAGATGTTCGTGACTCTGTCCACGTCGGAGAAGTATCGCCATGCTAATTTTAGTCTTCAAGCAGAATTTCTGTGTATTAGTCTGGTTGGCGTTGTTATTAAAGACGCCCGCGATTTCATCAGCGTGGAATTCAGTTTTTCACAAATCCCACAAAAGTAGCCTATGTGTTAATCCAGAGTAAAATCTATTTCCATTCCTAATTTCAAACAAATCACACAACACACACTTACACAAAAACTTTCGCTTTTATAATATTAGTGTGATATATGAGACTACCGCCGCGCGGTTTTAACCGCTATATGTTATCTTCGTTCCCGTAGGAATACGGGGATAATATATAGTCTATAGCCTTCCTCTATAAATGGGCTACCTAACACTGAAAGGATTTTTCAAATCGGACCAGTAGTTCCTGAGATTAGCACGTTCAAACAAACAAACTCTTCAGCTTTATAATATTAGTATAGATTAGTATAGATTTAGCTTTAAGCTCTACACTAACACCTTTCGTTGACTGACAAATAGCAGCATTTTGTAGCATGGAGCATCCCCTTTCTCTAAAAGCGTGCTCAAAGCCTCTGCTAGGCCCGACACGAGAATAGTCCCAAGAACTAGATTTAAAAGTAGGACAAAATAGAACTAAAACAAGGTCAAACTGACGTTTTGTATTGTAAACCCCAGAATAGAGAATCTAAAGTTTAACTCGGATTAGTAAACTTAAAGTTTAATAATCTAAGTTTTTAATACTCAAATACTTCTTGAAATAAACGATTTCTTCTCTTAACCGAGCTAACGATGCATCATTACATATGTTAAAGGTGGTAGTTATACCACTTAAGAAACAACGGCGGAGGCTTGTTGTAATCATTTCGCCGTACACATAACAGTCGGTCATCGCGAGCGACAAGGAAAGTGAGAGTGCAGCCGGAACCGCAGGTGTGGGACCGGTTTGACGAAACCAAAATAACCACTTACTACTTTTGTTAGAGTACGGTTGTAGTCACACAGTACAGTTGTACAGTCAGTGTTGTTAGTGATGACCTACGGATTTGAGACTTGGTCCTCATAAGAGGGCAGAGTACACAGTTGTCAGTTTTTTGCCGGTGATGATCTGAGACTTGGTCAGTAACAATGTACCGCATTAGAAGGATCAGATACGGTCAGAAATGACGAGTATCTCTGGTGATCGAATCAGAAATGAGGAGATCCGCTGAAGACTTCAAAGCCACATAGGTCAGCAAGTCTAATATAGCTAAGCTGAACTGACAATGGGTGGCATATACTTCGAAAAACCGATAGACGTCGGGGTTCCAAGGTGCTAGGATGGCTGGATAATGAGGCTAGAAAATAATGGATTCTTAACAGAGTTAGTCGTATTTAATATTTCTTGCTCCAAAATTTAATAAAGGACGCTTAACGAATTGTTATTTACATTTCAAAAGCACGATCAGTGGTCACGGTTGATTCTCATCGTCCTCCTAACAAGTTAGCCCGCTTTAATCTTAGATTGCATCATCACTTACCATCAGGTGAATTGTAGTCAAGGGCTAACATGTAGAGATATAGAAAAACTTAACATTCTTTAATGTCTTCAGACACAAAATTCTGGTAAAAATACAAAATTCTTCTAGTGTTTTTTTTTGCCAATTTCCATGGTCAAACTCGATTCCAAAACAAATTACAAGGTTTACTTTCTATAAATGTATTGAAAATCACTTTAAACCTTCAATGATAACCGGTACTAATGTAGCTTCTCATGTTAATCTTGAGTAAGGAACTTTCTATGCTTGCCATTTCTTGACAGATCTGATAGGTTATGGAGGTCGGATGGAAACTTCGCAGTACCAAATATGGAATTGAATGATACAACATTTATTAGGTATTTACAGAAATGTTGAATTTAAATACAATTCTATGGAAAACAGGCATGGAAATCTGTACATACTTAAATTCTAATACGTATCTATCTATTAGAAAATATCTACTGTCTACCTGATGGCAATAAGATCGCTTATTTTGGAATTAAACTACGCTGTTGTCGTAATATTCAAGTAGAAAATAAAGTGAAACAAACTGACATGAGTATCACACTAATATTCTAGAGACGAAAGTGAGTGAGAGTTTGTCTATATGTTTGTTCTTTCTTTACGCTGCGGCTACTGAAGCTTTTTGGCTGAAATTTGGAGTGCAAATAGATTTTACTCTTGATTAACATATAAGTATATTATAATATAAGTAATAAATTTGTGAAAGACTGTTTTCCACGAGGATGAACAAAATAGTTGCGTCCGTGACGCAGTGGTATGCGCAGTGGATTTACACGGCTGAGGTCTTGGGTTCGAGCCCTAATTGCGGTTTTCTTAATTGGTCCAGGGCTGGCTAGTGGGAGGTTTCGGCCATGGCTAGTTACCACCCAACTGGCAAAGAAGTACCGTCACTGGAAGCCAGTGTAAAAGATATGACAGTCAAACGGCAAGGTCGTAGACACGATCTACTTCACAGTCTGAGACACGCAACCGGTGCGTTGCATTCCAATGAAATTCAATGCAATCGTATTAACTATAGTAGTATTATAACTGAACCATACCTGATATTGATGAATTTAAACAAAAAAAAAATCTTTACATAATATTTACACATAATAGGTATGTCACGTCAACGATTCACTTGTTTCACTTCATTTACGTTACGTGATAATAATTGTCTTTGTTATAATTACTATCAGCTGGCCTATTTACTAATTTGGTCTTTATTAACAACCTATTAAAATTAACATCAAATCTACTGAGAAATGTCATCTACTGTAAGAAGGGTTGTCAGTAACCACCGGATGACATTTGTTACATAAAATCTCAATTTCGTACATGTCAACTGACATACGTCAAAGTCAATGAATAGGTAAGCTTGCATGTCTACGAGTATTAGATTGATTGAAAAATAAGGCTGTTTGACGTGTTTGACGGCTAACGGTGTAATACTACCGAATCACCAAGTCTGGCTATACAAAACACCTAAAATTTTACAGCCCTACCCTCCTAAGATCTAAATGATGCACTCTCCGAGGCAGGAGTGTATATACAACTACCGATCTTCCAGCTCCGTTCTGCTATCGCGATGTTTTTTGTAAGAAAATCGGAATTGTGCTAATTGTTCTGATTTTTTTTGCTAGCCTGACTTGGGATTTGAACAGTGGACCTCAGTATCCGTAATCGAACTAGCTTACCACGGGACCAATGCAGTTATCGCTACAATATTAGCATGCAATAAACATCGCACGCTATCAATATAACACGACTTTAAGCCAGTTTACAAAGTATTTGATTACGTTGCATTCGAAACTTTGACCTTTACGGTAACCTTTTTGTGATCTAGACGTTGCGAAAACTGTTTTGATATCTCATTGTGGGGAAAGATGACATTGGAAACAACAATATGATAGCTATAAAATATTTTTTACTAGCTTACACCCTTTCGAAATTAAGTTTCTCACAAAATTCGCAGAAAACATGGATTTTTCCCGGATACAAATTAGACTTTAAGTTGCCCAATAACCTCCTATATTACCAGTGAATATCCCATTAAAATTGACTCTATCATTTCAGAGATTAGACAATAAACAGACTGATAGACATATAAACATTTTAAAAAAGCTTGTTCGTGTTTTAGTGTAATAACTATAAGCACTTGAGAAAAGATCCGTGATAGCCCCAGTGAATAGGACTTCTGTCTTTGATTCGAAGGGCACAAGTTGGAACCCGATGCATTTTAGATGATGTACATTATGTTAAGTGTGAAGAGTTTCAGAGATAAGTTTTTCTTAATTCTCTGCGTGTGTGAAGTCTGCTAATCTGCATTGGGCTTGCGTGTTGGACTATTGGCCTAAATCCTCTCATTCTGAGAGGAGACTCGTGCTCAGTGGTGAGCCAAATATGGGTTGCTAATGATGCTGATGATGTTGATTTACTAAGAACTTCTTAGAAGAAAGTTAAAAAAAGCTAAACGATACGACGTAGTATCGTTTAGCGTTTCGACGACGAACGACATAGACTTACCACCGGACCAAGTAAACAGTTAATTAGATAATAACAAAACTAAACTTCCGCAAAATAACGTCTGCTTGTATTCAATACCGGTAGTAATGCAAAGAATTCCTCGGCGCTAGAGACAGTGGGTATGTCAGAGCAAAATAAGTAGAGCGCGGTGTCGAAACATGATTTGCACATCCGTTGGTCGCGCGTTGCGTGCGCCGGCGCATATATCCCGCCGCGGACGTTGATCTCGAGATCTTTATGATTAATCATAGGCTAAATCATCGATTCTCTAAATGGTCCAGGTGGACCCCCAGGGGTCTACCGTTGGCCGCGCGTTGCGTGAGCGAGAGCAGGATCTTTACCATTAACATAGGCTAAATCATCGATTCCCAAAGTGGTCTAGGACCCCCAGGGGTCTATGGAACACTCGCCGGGGGTAGACGTGACATAAAAATGGGGGTTCACGATTCGTAAGCAGTGGTCCACGAAAATTTACCTGGTTTCTTACCGAATGGGGGTTTTTTAAATTAAATATTAGTGAATTGATTGCTTCCATGTGCTGTGAGTAGATATCAAATATCACAATTGGCTGAAATAACTTTTTGCCTGGACAATTTTACTTTTTTTTCATCCACACACAGCACAACCAATTAATTAAGTACTTAGTCAATTCGCACCATTTTTTTAAAACTATTATTTCGTGGTGGCTGTTGATTTGTTTGTTTTTGATTGTTAATGGCTGCAACGAAAATTTCTATTTAGTAGTAACAAGATATTAGAAAGTGGTCTATGAGAAAAAAAAACTTTGGGAATCTCTGGGCTAAATGATGACGTCGGCAAACACAAACAATCGAGTGTATTGCCAGTTCTTCTCAGCAGTACCTGCCGTCTGAACCGGTGGTAGAGTCTCTGACGTTTCAAAATTGTTTGTAGGGTAAGGATACTTGAAACCGCGTGGAATTCAGTTTTTCACAAATCCCGCGAGGACCACGGTCTTTTCCGGGATGAAAGTAGCCTATGTGTTAATCCAGAGTAAAATCTATTTCCATTCCAAATTTCAGCGAAATCGCTTCAGTATCCGCAGAGTAAAGGAGGAACAAACACACTTACACACATACAAATTTTCCTCTCTATATAATATTAGTGTGATTAGATCTACCCATTACAACTCAATTACCATAACTCAATCTCTTGTAAAGCATGAATAATGCTTAATATGCTTTAAATTTATAGCCAGCAGCAGTGAAATCAATATACCGTTTAAGATTTTCCGAACCGATTTTCCCGCATTTTCCGCTATAAGTTAGAAGCGGGAAGGAAGCAATTAACGTATGAGAGAAATTGCTCGCGTCGGAAGATAATAATATGGTAATGTTAAACTAGAATCCGATACAACTGTCGAACGTAATAATACGTAACTGACTCACTGTACGGGCTTCATAGTTAAGAGGTATGCGGAAACTCTCAACAGTTTTCTGCTCATGTTTTACTTATGGCCTATTGTAATGTTAATGTTACTCCAAATAGGCTCCCGACAAAAGTCAGTGCGGCGATTTTTTTAGTTATTGGTATATCCGTGGAGTTTATCTTTAATTTTTAGGTAAAGTTAAATTAAAGTATGTACATTGAATATTATAAAAAGGAATTGCATGGTGTTAGTCCATACATATTACAAAACCGTCCTTCGCGGCGCCTTGTTATTATGCGTGATAAACTTGAAAACTACTGAACGGATTATATGCGGTTATTACCAATAAATACTGACCACCACTACCATTGCTGAGCTCGAGTCTCCTCTCAGAATGAGAGGGGTTAGGCCAATAGTCCATCACGCCGGTCCAATGGCGATTGGCAGACTTCACACACGCAGAGAATTAAGAAAATTCTCTGGTATGCAGGTTTCCTTCGCGGATTTGAAACAAGAACTGAAAAGTTGGAGGTGCATGCCCCGGATCGGGTTCAAACCCACACCCTCCGGAATCGAAAGCAGAGGGCTATAACGGTTCCACTTATAACAATGCCTTACACCAATTTTTGAAGACATGTCGAGACGAGACAAAAACTTTTCATTAAATACGTTTTTTACGATGTCCCGCTTTCGACGAAAGAGTCCCGCTTTTTTCACTTAAAAGTTTCTAAATCCCGACTTTGCCAACGCTAATCCTCGTGTTAGTTAAAACTACGTCATAATGCGGAATCCAGCGCACACGCTCCTAAACCATTTGCCAATCAAGATGCCAACCGGTCGGTTCGGTTGCGTAACACAAACAGCGCTGCCGGTTCGATTCCTGCTCATGGCGTTTGTTGCATTCCTACATCGAAAGCTGTTTTCACTTTCCGCGTACGTATTTATATTAGATGTACATCACGGGAAAAATGTTTCCTCAAGTAGTCGAGTGAGCATGATTTGCAAACTGTAATAGATGCATGATTTAGTCAAATACTCGTTTATATGATCCAACTATCTTAGTAAGTTCACCTCACGTAAGTATATATGTGTAAACTGGAGGAGGAGGCCCACAACTTCGTCCACGTGGAATTCAGTTTTTCGCAAATCTCGCAAAAACCATGGATTTTTTCGGTATAGATTAACACAGTAGCCTAGTTAATCCAGTGTATTAGCTATTTTCGTTTTAAATTTCAGCCAAATCGGTTCATTAGTTGCGGCGTTAAAGAGTAACAAATATCCATACGACATCCATACAAAAGTTGTCTCAAAACCTACAAATGGTAGTCGTAGGTTGTTAGAGTATTTTGAAACAAAAGTTGAGTATAATATTGATAACAAAAACAAACAGCGTGAAACCTATCGGAAATGTCTCATATTTGCAAAAAAACGATCTTTATGACCTTTGTCCTCAAATTAATAGCAGACACCCTACCACATGTAGGTTTTAAGTTTGCTTTTAGAATGCCAAAATACCAGTTTATACGAGTATATACAAATATTCAGCCCTGTATCTCAAATTCCAAGATTCTTATCTAATTTAGACTGTTGACTGGGTCAACAGGTATAAATGTTGGATTTGCACAAGATAATAATATTTCGTTTGTACCACCCACTATTTCTGAACGGTCGAGTGGATAGTGACCCTGTCTTCTGCATCCAAGGTTCGATTGCAATAACTTGTGATGAGTGACAATTTCCCATAAGTAAAATACATATGTGAGATGAGCATGGGTTAGTATATAGTATAGTTACAGACGTATTATCATTAGACGACTTCATACTCAATTGTGGTTCTTCATTGTTCAGTTGTCACTGTCCCTATGGACATTAATATTATTTTTTATAAATACTAATATTATAAAGCTGAAGAGTTTGTTTGATTTAACACGCTAATCTCAGGAAATACTGGTCCGATTCGAAAAATTCTTTCAGTGTTAGATAGCCCATTTATCGAGGAAGGCTATAGGGTATATATTATCCCCATACTCCTAAGGTAACCGGAACCACGCGGGTGAAACCGCGCGGCGTCAGCTAGTTTTTTATAAATGCCTACAATCAAGTGAATTCAATCAATCAGCCGTTTCTCCGCCAGTTGCACGCTACCGCAGGATTACACCACACATTGCTCAATGCGAGTCGCCGTGCCAGTTATTCCACTTCTGAAGGTATCTCGTGCGATATGGCCCCAGTAACGAGTTACCTATACAGCTTAAAACCTTTTTTAAAAGACAAGCCCCTGTAGTTAAGTGGCACGTCGGTTCTCTTTCTACGATTGTAAACGCTTCGAAAACCAAAAAACTGTATGGGAATGACAGATCTTGATCTCGTGACCTTTTTTTTTTCCTGTAGGGGGGAAAATCCTCAAGGACACCTGTTTGGGTAGTGCCGGACTCCTACTGGCTAAAAACCCCTCCTACCTTCAGATAGAAAAGCAGTCGATAGCAAATCTCATTCCTATACATTTTTCTAGTTTTCGAGGCGTTTGCGATCGTAGAAAACAATCGAACTTGTTAATCGTTGAAATAGAACTTGGCTAAAGGGGCAGAAAAATTTTTCTACACGTGATCGCCAAACTTCAGTTTGAAGAAGGCCCAGTGATGATGACGAGTTAGCTGAGACTTCACTACTGGCAAAGATGTCAGCGCAAAGTACCGTGGTATGATGCCGCGTAGAAACTTTTTTTTTTTTTATTCTTTACAAGTTAGCCCTTGACTACAATCTCACCTGATGGTAATTGATGATGCAATCTAAGTTGGAAGTGGGCTAACTTGTTAGGAGGAGGATGTAAATCCACACCCTTTTAGGTTTCTACACGACATCGTACCGGAACGCTAAGTCGCTTGGCGGTACGTCTTTGTCGGTAGGGTGGTAACTAGCCACGGCCGAAGCCTCCCACCAGCCAGACTTGGGCCAATTAAGAAAACCTCAATCGGCCCAGCCGGGGATCGAACCCAGGACCTCCGTCATTATACCAATGCGCCACGGAGGCCTTCAGAAGTAAGGGTAGAAAAATCTTGTAGGTAGTAGGTACCTCTACCAAATTTTCTCGCAATGTTAGCACTGCCAACTTGTTAAATAAAAAAAAAATATCGGCCTACTAAGTAAAAAGTTACACGTGGTCATACACAAAAAAAAATATATGCACGTTGAATTGTTAATCTTCTTTCCGTTTTTACGTTTATATAGTACACGGTATAATATGCTGAGCTGTACACCCTTTCTTTTTTAAGGGTTACAGACAGACATGCTGTCTTTAGGAAAGGATACTGTTTGTAACTTTTAAATTTGAATAAATTTATTTTCTTTCTTTCTTTCTTCCTTTCTTTTCTGTCGATTGAAATAAATATCATCGTGAAGTTGATGATTACCCCATTACATGCTCGAGATCGAATGTATTCGCGTCCAACACCGCTGATGGTGTATAGCCATTAGAAAAGCTCGCTCTGATAAGTTACTTAATGAGACCAAATACGGAAATACTCCTACTTTAGTTGCAAATTGTATGTGGCGATAAATTGCACAGCTTATCTGACCTATATGTTGTCATCGGTAGTGTTGTGAGATAAACATATAAAAAATGTGTTTAACCCTAGATAATTAAACATTCGTCGAAACGACTACGGCCCTCCCCGAGAAAGCCAGGTGCAATTACTACCCCGAATCTTGCACCCTCTACGCTTTGTTTACCTTCCTGATTCATGCGAATGCAATATTAATATGTGTAGTAACTGTGAGAAATAGAGATTAAGAAACATTTATTCAAATGTTTCTTAATTAGTTCCTAATAAACCAAAAATAAGTATATAATTAGTCCGCCTGACGAAAGTTTAGGTACTATGTATTTTATGTATATATATTATATTGTATGTATATTTACAGATATAGTTTAGTTATCTAGGGTTAAAAAATAAAAAATACATACAAAAATAGGAATTATTGTATTAGACACAGACAAAAAACAAATTCAAATCGGTCAAACATGTCTGAGTAATTAACGATCGTGTAGGTAATGTTGAATATTTTTCTAAATTTTTGAGTGTTCAAGAACACATGTTTTCTAGTTAAAACTAAGTTTGAGATCTCTCATAATCCATCAACATACGCCATACATTGTAACAACTGTGTTATCTAAGGAGTTATGGTCGCTTGCTCTCGTCACGCACACTTGTGCCTTCAACTTACGTAAAATTGCTGTTTCTACGTCACTTTACATTTACTCTATCATCAATCAGCTGGGGAGGACGGGATGCTAAATTTGCAGTTATTAAAGCGTCATGGGGGATCGATTAGATTTGGTAGATTAGATGATAAGAAATAAAAATGGTTATATTAAACTGGTTTCGCAATGCAGACTTTAAAGGCTTTAAAAACTTTGTTCACTCCGGCTTACTGGAATTATTAGAAAATATTAGCGATTATTTTTGAGATTACTTCACATACGCACAGATAATCAGGGACACAATAAGGAGAAGTGAAGAAAGGGAAAAAATGAGAAGGTGAAGAGAGAGGAGAGTTCTCAAGAGGATGGCAAAAAGAAATGTGCCGTCATCACTGAGGGGTGGTAGATCGATCCCCGCCCCGTTGGTCTATTGTCGTATCCACTCCTAGCACAGTCTTTCCCGACTAGTTGTAGTACTAGTAGTAGTAGGAGTGGGAATATTGGTCACATTATAAAAGACAAGCGGACGCCCGTGACTTCGTCCGCGTGGAATTAAGTTTTTCATAATTCCCTCGGGAACCATGGATTTTTTCAAGATAAAAAGTAGTCTATGTGTTAATTCAGGCTATAATATATCTTAATACCAAATTTCAGCTAATTCGGTTCAGTAGTTGAGGCGTGAAAGAGTAACAAACATTCATATCATCAAAATCATCAGTTTTCGCAAATCGCGGGAAACCATGGATTTTTTCGGGATAAAAGTAGCCTAAGTATTAATGCAGAGTAAAATCTATTTCCATTCCAAATTTCAGCTCAATCGCTCTAGTAGTAGCGGCGTTATAGAGTATCAAACATCCGAACATCCATACAAACTTTCGCGTTTATAATATTAGTAGGATATGGCAAATAATCTTTTTTTTTAAAAAAAGTACCCTAATGTAGCCGCTACTCATGTATTCCCAAAATAATTGCTCCGCAATACCTTAAATAAAATTAGGCAGGTGTGTCGGAAATGCACAATGGTCATATATCGACGCCATACAAGACCGTTCCACATTTGAAGGTAATAGTAATAAGTCATACATATTCATGGCGCGATATGGAGCGGTCAGTTGACCGGTGACTAACTGTACTTCTGTTTTAGGACAATGGGCTCTTGTATCGAGCACAGTGCCAACGGGACGCTGCATTTGGTTAGAAACGGGATATTTTGTTACAGAATATATAAACATACTTACATTATAATAATAGATATTCAACAATGTTGAGTCAACCGTTACGGTTCCGATAATAACCGTTCCAGCCAATGGTCTTTAGCGAAAAGTTTTGACCAACAACCTAATATATTGATATAGATTTATCTTAACTAATATAAGATTAAGTAAGATTTGTTTGTCAGTTACGATAGGCTTAAAACTACTGAACTGATTCTAATAATAAGAATTCATTCACCAATGGAAACTACATTAGAAGCGAGTAACGCAGTCTGAGAGCCGTGATAGCCCAATGGATATCACTTCTGCCTCCGGGCTCCGATTCGGAGGGCGTAGGTTCGATTCCAGTCCGGGGCATGCACCTCCAGCTTTTCAGTTATGATGTGCATTTCAAGAAATTAAATATTATGCGTGAACAAAAAAATCGTGAGGAAACGTGTATGAAGTCGATCAATCCGCATTGGGCCAGCGTGGTGGACAAAGGCCTAACTCATCTCATTCTGAGAGGAGAATCGTGTTCAACATGAGCCGAAAATGTGTTGATAATGATGATGAAGAACACAGCTACATATTATGCTCGTATAACCACGAGAATGGAAACTACGCGAGTGAAGCCGCGGGTTTTTGCTAGTAATCACTAAGATTCATGTCGTGAAGAATCGGCAGGTAAAGTTTCCAGAGTCAGCCTGCTTAGCAGTGAAACATGATTTTGTTGTTTATTCTTACAATATTTTTATTTCCTCCTTTTTGTTCACAGGAACACACGACATGGCTGTCGATAATAATAGCTCTAGTCACACTGGTCACGCCCGGTAAGTTTGCTTTTGGCTTCAAATTCAATAAACAACAAAGAATTAAAAAAAAAAAACGTAAAAATGGCTCTAAAAGTTCGTGGGTACTACTACCTGCTACACTTCGATACACGACTTATAATAACTAAGATTTTAACTAACTGAGATGTATTCTGTGACTGAGATTTTTTTAGAAATAATGCCTAACCTAGGACTCGAACTCAGACCTTCATGATCCTAAACTTTAACCCAACGACTTACTAACGTCGAAAAGCAGCCAATAGTCTTGCTACCATTTCAAAGCATTGTACTCGTATAGCTATTAGAAGAAGTTACTTTTTTCTGTTACTCGCAGTTTTGTAAGGTTAGTACTTATTTATTTAAATACCAAATGCCACAAAAACATTACAGTTTCCCAATTCGTTTCCCGAGCATTCAGAAATAATACCTAAAGGTAACAATAGATATTAAATTCATCATCATCATATCAGCCGATGGACGTCCACTGCAGGACATAGGCCTTTTGTAGGGACTTCCAAATATCACGTTTCTGAGCCTGCATCCAGTGATTCCCTGCGACTCGCTTGATTTCGTCAGCCTACATAGTGGGGCCCATTCCAGCACCTTGGGACCCCACGTCCATCGGCTCTTCGAACTATGTGCCCTGCCCATTGCCATTTCAGCTACGCGTATAAAAAAAAAATAAAGTGGTAACCTAGTCGGATTATTTATAATATTAAATTACATAATAAATATTAAATAAAAAGTTTAGTATTAGTTTGATTCTTATTGTGTTCCTATTCAAAACACATACTTATGATGGAGTTCATAAGAAACGAGTGTTGTTTCATAACACGACCACAAAAAAGAGATGTTGCCGCAAACTTCGCTATCAATTGATTTTGTACTCATTGTCTCTACGAGAACTTTGCCATTGTTCTGAGACAAAGGAGCAAATAAGGCGCTCGTGAATCACCATTTATGGAAACCGTTCACGAATGCAGGGGACATAGAGGTACTCACTTCAGTGCATGGTTATGCTAGCCACCCACCATTCAATAATCTCACATGCCATGCATGCATCTGAATGACGTGATGCGCATGATATCATGCAGGTCACGGCCAACACACGATCAGTTTTATCGGATGTCAAGCCGTTAGCTCTACACGCATGTGGGCTTATCGGAGGGTGTATCACCATTTACGGAAACCGTGCTCGAATACAGGGAATTGATAGAGGTACTCACTACTTCAATGCATGGTTATGCTAGCCACACACCATCCAATTAGCTCACAGTGCCAACGGCTTGACATCTGATAAAAGTGATCGTGTTTTGGTCGAATGACATGACATCATGCAGATCGCGGCCAACACATGATCAGTTTTATCGGATGTCAAGCCGTTAGCGCTACAGTCTGATCTTATCGGATGGTGAGTGGTCAGCATTATGTATACACATTGCTTGTTTAGTAGTGCACTGGCGTATCGTCGCACACGACAACATCTTTGATTTTATACAGAGTAGGAAGGACACTGGTGTTGAATTAAAGAGGTTTGATTGATTAAGTACGTTTCTAACAATCATTTTTATTCCGGGTTGAATTCTATATTGTTTGTCATAAGTTTAGGGTAAAAATGTTCTGTAGGTCTTATTAACAATAAAAATAACATTTGTAAGAGGGTGGTGGTAGGTTCTATGTCGCAGGGGTCGAGTTGAATGGATACACAATTATACAGAAGACTTTTTACACATTTAATTAATTAAGAGATACAAATTAAAATATATACAAGAGAAAACCTCTGAAAATATATTTAGACATAATCGTACTTCTACAGTTATTTTGTTAGGCTGGAAATGCGAATGAAAGGCCTATAAATCCAAACTGATATAATTGCCATATAACAACGCATAGTCACAAAAAACAATTTGTTATGCATAAGCTAGATAACAAAATTATTTTTTAATAATGCACTTGTTGCGAAGTTGGTAAACGAAAGAATTATAAGACAAACGACATCAAATTAAAAATTATAGTTTAGCAGTAGGATATTAACGAGAAAATAAGGGTTTTAGAATATGATCTAATTAACAAAAACCGAGCCGATCTTTTTTCTCTCTTTTTATTCTTCCCTCACAAATGATTTAATAACAAATTTAGAAACGCAAGGGCATCATGCATTCTTAGATACTTGTACATGCAAACTTAACAAATTAAATAAATGCTTAAAGTGATTGTCACTTGACCTCTGTCACCCGTCACGGTCGCGCCAGGAACTCTCAACTCGTATGAACGAATATCTACTCTATGTTATTAGTTATCTGTGTACAATCAAAGGCCAACGATCCGGTGGACGTTCACAATGCGCCATTGTAAGATTCACTTGTACAAAACACACACAGCCTTTGGGTTTTTGCTTAAATTTGTCGTCTAAATGAAAGTCTACTGCCGGCTTATTTGTAAACTGATGATTAAGGAAAAATCAAATATACTCATAACCATCGACGGTAAAGTCAAATAATTTAAGCAAACTATGACAGATATTCGTGATATCCTTGTAGTTAGTATAACTTTTGCCTTCGATTTGGAGGGCGTAGGTTCGAATCCGGTCCGGGGCATGCACCTCCAGCTTTTCAGTTATGTTCAATGTGCATTTTAAGAAATTCGGAATCGGAGGCAGAGGTCATATCCATTGGGCTATCACAGCACTACTATTTTTGTTATCGATAGCTAAAATCAGTGAAGCACAGAATGTGACAAAAACTTGATTTACATAAAAAAAGCTAAATCTGGTAGCGTGCGTACTTTTCTGTTTTTATTCTATAATCTTCGTCGAATTTCTGTGTTTTTCTAATAGTTTTATTTTACTTAATTTGGCGTGACCTTTTAGTTTTCTATTATAAAAAGAAATAAACTTTGACAGAATCTTAACTTATTTTAAGTTAGATTTATGGAAAAGTTATGTAAGTAGTTAATAATCTTATAATGAAAAGAGTGAAAGTGGATTTTTATCGGTAATCTTACCTTTCCATACTGAACTGATCATAACTACAACAATATGTACAGCTACTTAATGTACAAAAGGGAAAATAAAGTATTTAGGTACCTTATTTACCTTTAAAAAATTAAAGATATTCGAAATATCTGCATCAGAATTACCTATAATTTTAGATGCCTACTTACTAGTCCTATACTATGATAGGATGTGGCTGTACATACCACGAGAAATGTAAAAAATGTTCAGGAAAAAAAATATTTCATTTTATTATCAGTTCTCTATCAAGCGGCATAATAATTAATTAAAATAAAAAATAAAATAAAATAAAAAAATAACTCTGGCCTTGATTTTCTTTTGTCTAAATAATTTTACAATCAAAAACAAAGCACGTAAAAATACACTATTTTAAATATAGAAGTTACCTCCTTTTAGGTAGTCGGTTAAAACACTAAGTATATAGATACTTAGAGCAATATTCTAATTTAAAAGCACGTAAAAATACACTATACATAACATAGAAGTTATAACCTCCTTTTAGGTAGTCGGTTAAAACACTAAGTATGTAGATACTTAGAGCAGTATTCTAATATAAGTTGATCTTTCCAGCGCTATCGAGCTCCCCGCGCGTGGTGTGCTACTACACCAACTGGTCGGTGTACCGGCCCGGCACCGCCAAGTTCAACCCGCAGAACATCAACCCGTACCTCTGCACGCATCTCGTCTACGCGTTCGGCGGGTTCACCAAGGAGAACTCGCTCAAACCCTTCGACAAGTACCAGGACATTGAGAAAGGTAACGAATGTTGAGACATGTCTTTTCGTCAAGTTCAACCCGCAGAACATCAACCCGTACCTCTGCACGCATCTCGTCTACGCGTTCGGCGGGTTCACCAAGGAGAACTCGCTCAAACCCTTCGACAAGTACCAGGACATTGAGAAAGGTAACGAATGTTGAGACATGTCTTTTCGCCAAGTTCAATCCGCAGAATATCAATCCCTACCTCTGAATGCATTTCGTCTACGCGTTCGGCTGTTCACCGATGAGAAATCGCTCAAACCCTTCGACAAGTACCAAGACATTGAGAAAGGTAACGAATGTTGAGACATGCCTTTTCGTCAAGTTCAATCCGCAGAACATTAAACCACATCTCTGCACGCATCTCGTCTACGCGTTCGGCGGGTTCACCAAGGTGAACTCGCTCAAACCCTTCGACAAGTACCAAGACATTGAGAAAGGTAACGAATGTTGAGACATGTCTTTTCGCCAAGTTCAATCCGCAGAATATCAATCCGTACCTCTGAATGCATCTCGTCTACTCGTTCGGTGGGTTCACCAAGGAGAACTCGCTCAAACCCTTCGACAAGTAACAGAACTTTGAGAAAGGTAACGAATGTTGAGACATGTCTTTTCACCAAATTCAATCTGCAAAACATTAACCCGTACCTCTGCACGCATCTCGTCTACGCGTTCGGTGAGTTCACCAAGGAGAACTCGCTCAAACCATTGGACAAGAACCAGGACATTGAGAAAGGTAACGAATGTTGAGACATGTCTTTTAGCCAAGTTCAATCTGCAAAACATTAACCCGTACCTCTGTACGCATCTCGCCTACGCGTTCGGCGGGTTCACCAAGGAGAACTCATTCAAACCCTTCGACAAGTACCAGGACATTAAGAAAGGTAACGTAATAACAAAGGTAGATAACATACTTTTAGCAGACTCAGAAGTGGATTCCAAAATTAAGAAAACCAATGTCGAACAAAGGGTTCACAATACTTGTCAGGACTACTTAATTAACAAATCGAACTGTAACCAAAACAAACCCTAGAATGGAAGAGAATACCTCGAGCTGTCCTTACGGCTTGTGACTCAGGATGCGAGTTTAAGGGATCCCTTCCGACATGCCAACACTCACCATTTACTGCTCAAGCTATTCTCCTCGCCTATCCAAAGTATTAGACAACTTGAAATGTTGACGGCTCGAACGCCACGAGAGTACTGAAGCCGACCTCATATGGCCTATATGTACCTTATATGGCCAGTCATTCCCGTCCGATCGTTACCACTCTCTAACTCCCAACTCTTTACGGAAACAAGTCGCGCCACCTAGCGTCGGCATGAGCTACGAGATCGAGCGACGTCATATCCGTCTCAGACTACTATTTCCTATTCCATAATGCGGACTATCCCCAAAGCAAGCACAGCTTGTGCTATGAATACTGGCGACTGGGGGCATGCCGAGGAAATTTTTTTTTTAAAGAAACGTTTTACATATGGACGATAGATGGTGACACCTTTGCTATCTTCCAAATTCACTACAGCCCTAACTCTAAAATTGGCAACGTATATAAATGCATAGTTATTTAAAAGAAATAACGATAATAATCGATGTAATTTTTTATAATCAACCAAGCCCATTGCTAGGTGAATTTTTTCACTACAATGTAAGAATTCTGAACATTTCCTGATTTTAGAACAATTAAAATTATGTTTATACATTTATAATTATCGTCTAATTAATGGTTGTTCCTTCATTAATCTTAAATCATACGTATATATTTATTAAATTTATCGGAAATTATAGTCATGAACATCCTGTACATACCTAAATACTTGTATGTAGTTGCTATTAAGAGAAATCGTTAATCGGATCGCTATGTGAAAACTTTATAATGTACAAAGTACTAATTGTGTAATTAATTAGTTGATTAACTCAATTGATACTAATTTATAACAATAATTGCCTACTAATGGTTCATGTAAACAAATTGTAATAGAACATCCTGTATCTTGAAACAATCAATCAATTCTGTTTTATTTGTTTTAGCTCATTTATTAAGTAATCGATGATGTATCTAAATCCGCTTAATAAAGTTAATCCTTGACTACAATCTCACCTGATGGTAAGTAATGATGCAGTCTAAGATGGAAGCAGGCTGACTAGTTGAAAATCCACACCCCTTTCGGTTTCTACTGGACATCGTACCGGAACGCTAAATTGCTTGGCGGTTCGCTTTTGCCAGTGGTAACTAGCCATGGATAATCTCCCATTCCTTTAAAACGGATTTTGAAAATTAATTTACTGATAGAAAGCCACGGTATTTCTAGCTATAAGTACGTAATTTAAATTCTACTTATGTGTCTTAGACTTTATTATCATCGTATTCCCACAGTAATAAGTATTACAAGGGTGAAACCGTGGGTCGTCGATTTATTTCTAAATAATTAAAGTAAACTATATTCTTTATCTCAATTCTCTGAAGTCTGCCGATCCGCATTGCGCCTAAAACGTCAACCCTCTCATTCTGAAAAGACCCTCGAGCTCAACAGAGTGCCTAGTGGCAGTTTTCATACTGTGACGGTCGCGTAACGTAAACACGAAATTCTAAGGAATTGAAACAGCGCCATCTAGTAGCACTGCTGCACAACTGTTGCATTCCATATTTATGTTTACGCGATCGTCACAGTATGAAAAGATTGAGAACTCCCACTAGGCCTGTTAGCCGAATATGGGTTTTTATGATGATATTTTTGATCAGGTGGTTATGCAAAGTTCAACGGGCTCAAGACGTACAACAAGAACCTCAAGACGCTCCTGGCCATCGGAGGCTGGAACGAAGGCTCCGGCCGCTTCTCACCCATGGTCGCCGCCAAGGACAGGAGGAGAGAGTTCGTCAGGAATGTTATTAAGGTGAGGTGTGAACTATTATTTACTCAGAGGCACAATTATCCGCCCACTTTAATATGACGCGAGTATATTAAAGTGGGCGAATAATAAATTGTGCCTCTGAGTATATTTAAGACATACACGAAGTTTTTCAACACACAAATTAAAAATGCGGGTATAAATCGCCAGTCATTTCTCACCTAATAAAAATTATAATTGACTTATTCTTAAAATAATGAAACTAAATTTGAAAATTAAGCTTAGAACAATTAGATATTATAAATAACATTGTATAAAAAAAAATATGAAACGACATGCGTTTTCTACCTTCATTTCTAATTTATTTGTTGGTAAACAGTGCACATCGAATATGGCTATAGTATAGTTAGGATTTAGGACAAAAAAAACGAGTATGTAATAAAATAAACTGTTGTAGACAAAGTTATATCGTTATCATTTGGCGGTCAAGTCTTGTTTTGTCTGTTCTTTGAGTAGGTATTTTTTGTTTCACGATCCTGACGATGACATAAAGACCGGCAATGCTTAGCCAAGTGGTACGTCGATTCTTTTTCTACGATCTATCGACAGGTCACGTGATCAAGATATGTCATTGCCATACATTTTACTAGTTTTCGAAGTGTTAGCGATTGTAGAAAGAGAATCGACTAGAGGGGCGGGCTTCACAAACACAAGCCTCCTCGATGGAGACGACGAGGTCGTAGATTTCTTAAATCACGATCTCGGAGGCGCCCGGACTGATACACTCAGGCCAAAACACCCTTCCACAATGGTCCTACAGTAGAGAGTCGTTCCGCCCATATCTTCTGCTTTTGCCTTCGGGTCTAATCAGGCGATGCTTCTGCGCTGACCCAAAACCCCCGCTGATGCCGCTGAGATCCCAATAAGGAGTGGTACTTACACAAACAAAAAAAAGATAAAATATGCGGCTCACTTTGTACAATAGTAAAGTGATTAATACGTTATCTCTCCGTTAGATAACGTAGCGAGTAGCCCGGGCGGCAGAAAGCTGGCCCGGCCTGCCTGTGCAGGCTGCCTGCACTTTCTCTGTCATTATAGTTATTAAAGGCACAGGCGGATATCTGCGCCTACCTATGCTATAACAAGAATTTGGACATTGAATGTCTGTGTATTGAACTAAAAAATGTAATTAAGTACCCATATTAATATTGGCTATTGTTTTACTTTCGGAAGTCATAATCATAATCATAAATCATAAATCATTTATTGCCAGAATGTGGTCATATACAGATATTGTTACATTTTAATGTTCCTACACAATCTGCCTCATAGGCGTGCAAGCCGAGTACATTATTATAATTTTTATTTACTAATATTAGAACTGTCAATCATTTATAATGTCATTTCATAAATTAAAGTCATATAACAAACATAATAAAATAAAATTAAACGAAAGTAATATTGTCAAAACATTAAGTATACATTTACATGTTATTAATATAAAATAATTTGTCATTAAGGAACTCTGCTACTGTGTAATATCCTTTATTTAAGAGTATTTTAACCATTCTTCCTTTGAATTGCATAGCATCTAACCTTTTCAAACTCTCGGTTCTCTTTTCAAAAGTCGGTTTATTGTTGGATATACAAATGTTTTTGTGTGTGTAAATTAAATAAACTTTGTCACAGCAGAAACGTGCTTTTAAATTGCAGAGCGTGACATCGAAACCCGTTTATAAAAAAAAGGTTGTTTAGCGATCATAACGATAGTTGTTAATTTATAAACATGTTTCTACGTTCTTTAACCTCTTTAATTGTTATTTCTACAGCAGGTAAACCCGCGTTACACAAGTAGTATGTTTACACGGGTGTGAATGTTGCTAAGTACACATTCCTTAAGAGATTAGATTCGATTTCGATTTGTCGCTTACACTCGGAGAAATTACTTTGATTATTTCCTTAATCTTTTATCTATGACATTGAAATGCTCTTTATGATGTCAGTTTGAAAGTTGTGTCAGACAATTTATAAAATTAAATATTTTGAATATGACAAAAGTTGGATAGATACATTATTATGACAAGGATCTTTGTGAAATGCTCTTTATGACGTCAGCTTGGATTTTTTTCAGATTTTTTGTTTTTAGCTTGGCAACTTCATTCGTAACACTCACGATGGTCCGCGCGGGCCGGGGGGCGTGTAGCGATGAATAATAATCCCACGACTGATGCACCTCACTTCCACGAAACGCACGATTTCATTTCACACCCGCACAGTCTTTCCCCCCGTCTCCCGCATATCATGGGAGTGTCATCAACGAACTTGCCAGACTATCTATACTAATATTAGAAAGCTGAAGAGTTTGTTTATTTGTTTGTTTGATTGAACGCGCCATACTCAGTGAAAAATTCTTTCTGTGTTAGATAGCCCATTTATCGAGGAAGGCTATAGGCTATATATTATCCCTGTACTCTTACGGGAACGGGAACTACGGGGGTAAAACCGCGCGGCATCAGCTAGTAACTCATAATTCGAGGCCACATAATATGCTGATTTAATGATCAAGATCACTAGATCGATCATCATCATTCATCATTATCAGCCGATGGACGACTGCCAGACACAAGCCTCTTGCAGGGACCTCCAATCACAACGGTCTCGAGCCCCAAGCAATCCAGTTCAACTTTTTAATATTATTTAATTAAAAAATAAAAAAAAAACAAATAGTCTAAAATCCTTGTATTTTAGTTCCTCAGACAAAACCACTTCGACGGGCTGGACTTGGACTGGGAATACCCAGCTGCGCGCGACGGAGGCAAGGCCAAGGACAGAGAGAACTACGCCAAGCTCGTGAAGGAGTTGAGAGAAGAGTTTGAGAAGGAGTCGGAGAAGACGGGCAAGCCTCGCCTGCTGCTCACTATGGCGGTGCCAGCGGGTATCGAGTACATTGAGAAGGGATTCGATGTGAAGACTTTGAGCAGGTTAGATTTCTCTTTGTCTGTTACTACCACGGATATAAGATTGCTAAAGCGTTCAATGTTTTATCGTTGAGAGACGTTATGGTGATGATGATGTGGGAATTGAATTAATTGATTGATAGGTTAAAAAAGGTATTGCGTGCCTCTGTCAGGAATCCAAATAATAAATCAAGTAGACGAACTAATTAACGTTTATTGATACACACGAATAATATAAATTTAAAGTATATAAAATGTCTTACTTAAGCGGACTGGTTAATGAATACTAGAACACGAGCGTTGATATAGACGAGTTAGGAACGACTGCCTTAACTTCACATCGAAGCGAACGTTCTTACAGAAAATGTTTACCTAGCAGTTTGCCTGCTTAGGGTTCACTGCAAACGGTATTTGTGATTGAATATAAGGCACGCTACATCACACCGCCCCAAATTTTTAAGCTAGTAAAAATTGATACGAAATTACGTTACACTACAAACATACATTGTCAAAGTTAAATATATTTTGTTAAGTTGGATAACACCGAGCTAATGTATCGGTAAAATGCTTACGTCGTTATCAGCTCGCCGTCGAGTGGCTACCTGAAATTCGACACGTGTTTACATTGAATAAAACTTATAGTGTAAGAGCGGGTGTAAAAAAAATATTGACAGTCGGTTCCATAATACTACTTACGTATACATACGAATACTAATACATGTTGAATAATTGCGAAAATTAAATAAATTATTGAAGAATTAATAATAATACGTCTAAGTTACACTTGTTGAATTGCAAAAAATACATGAACGATTGAAGAATGAATAACCCTGGTCCCACTGCGTAATAAAAATAACGCATTTATTTGAACATTGAAATCTTTGAAAACTATGCGTATAAGAAAAATAGAAAAACGACGGACCAGAGCTATTTTACAATGTTGTTCCTATAGGTGTCATAAAAATTGTTGTTAGTGAGTGTTGCCGTTGACTCTTTGAGTATGTTAATAATTTGCTTGCTTGTGTTACTTGCGAGAATTACGAGTGACGGGCATGTTATTGTTTCAAATGCTGATGTCTATGACGAACTAATTAACGTTTATTGATACACACGAATAATATAAATTTAAAGTATATAAAATGTCTTACTTAAGCGGACTGGTTAATGAATACTAGAACACGAGCGTTGGTAGGGACGAGTTAGGAACGACTGCCTTAACTTCACACCGAAGCGAACGTTCTTACAGAAAATGTTTACCTAGCAGTTTGCCTGCTTAGGGTTCACTGCATCCAATAATACATTGTAATCTTTGCTGCAAACGGTATTTGTGATTGAATATAAGGCACGCTACAACGTGATATCTCAGTGGATATGACGTCTGCCTTCGATTCGGATGGCGTAGGTTCGAATCCGGTCCGGGGCATGCACCTCCAATTTTTCAGTAATGTGCATTTGTCTTAAACGGTGAATAAAAAACAGCGTAAGGAAACCTGCATACCTGGGAATTTTCTTAATTCTCTACGTGTGAAGTCTGCCAATCCGCATTAAGCAAGCGTGGTGGAATAATGCCTAACCCTTCTCATTCTGAGAGGAGACTCGTGCTCGACAGTGAGCCGAATATGGGTTGTTAATGATGATGTTCTGTAGTTAGCAGGCTTACGTCGTGTTTAAATGCCACTTAGTTTACCACTTGGGAATGTCTTGTTCGTATTTTATATTTTTAAAATTATTCGTAGACCAATGATTAAGCGTTCCTGTGAGATGCCTAGTTAGAGTTGTACAAAGTCAAATTTAAATAAATAGCCATAATTGTTCCATCACATCTTAGTAGAAACCCAATACACTCAGCTATGTAAGGAAATCATAGTCCGTAAGCTAGCTAGAAAATAGAAATCTTTTCCTTGCATGTTACGGAAATCTACAATCATAGTAAACGTTGCAATGAAAATTGGATAGTGGCGCCCCTAGACAGGCTGTTCAGGCTGCACAAGTGTGATCTTCCTTTTCATTTAAAAAAACAATATAGGGTGACAAATAAATACAAACAAATATTACAGGCTATAATTTGTACACTACCCACAACACATTAGAACCCCGCACAACAATTTCGCCCAACAACATCACGTATACGTGCGAAATTACAAAACCATAGAGCCATAAATTGTCACCGAGCAACCAATTAGTAACACATCCATACAAGCCTCAAGATCACACGATATAGGTTGCCGCCACGGACGCCGGTTGCGAAGACTTGAATAAATATCGGCAACCGGGTTGCGACACGCGGGTACTGTGTGTGTGCGTATGTTACTTAATTTTCTAATTCAATGTCGCGTTGCTTCATATTTTCCAATTGAATGGTGCATGTTATATACTTTTCATTTCTCATACTCGGAAAGTAGTGTTGTTTTGATCTGAGTATTGGGTGGAAAATGCTGCTTCCCTACACAGGGAGGGAATAACTCATACAAATTACTTCCCACCTAAGGGCCGGAATGAACTTTAAAAATAGAACTACTGTCATTAGCTGTGAAGAGTTTTATGTTTTTTTTAATTTGTCCCCACCTAAATTCGGGGACAGGCAAAGATCGTTGACCATACAGCCTGTTCAGACGTCAATGAAGTTCTATAGGAAAACTTTTATGTAAAAAGTAAAGTAATTATAAAAAAAATGCTACGGCCATGTGAGTTTCTAAACAACCAGTGTAAATTTAGCGCAAACTTCTTAATCGGAATAAGCCGCAACAATAACGTGTTGAGTTCCCTAAATAAAATTTGAAAAGTCGACATAAATTGGCGGGATACTAATCTGTTACATAACAGTGACGGAGTTTAAAAAAATAGATAATGATTAAAAAATATAATGGCTGAATTTTGTCTAAAGTAATATTTATTTCCGAACGACTATTTGCCGTCTCATTTCTTCTCGCGCTTTCTCTCTTTCTCTCTCCCCAAGACGGTGGATTTAATTAAACAAGACGTTTTTACGGTGCAATCAGTAAGATTCCAAGAGCGGGCCAAATAAATAGACAATAATTATAATTTCCTCTTAATCGAAATGAAATTTCCTCATATTGGAGTGTTTAACACGGGTAAAAGAATCAATTCCTCTAAATACCTCGGGAATTGATTCTTTCCACCCTCGGTGAACAATCTACTATACTATGCTTGGGTCAAGATGCGTGGTTAGACCAATTGGCTTCCTCGCAAATCTTGGTTTACGTTTTCTTTGGTTCAATAATTAAATATCGATTTAAGTCTACTTATCGAGCTAGTTAGAAAATTGATTAAAACCAGAACTTAACAATTTAGGTAAGTTAGATTATATTTATATACCTAGTGTTAAATATTGATTCAGCAAAAATCATCAATATTTTGGTTCATCTGCGTGTCGCTTCACTTCTGATTTGATCGGGCTGAAACTTCGAGCTTAGCTCGCTAATTCTTTACCACTGTTTCACTCTGATGGTTTTTATGAGGCCTAATATTTAAAGCCCAACATCGGAAGTATTGAATTTTTTTTCAGCCTTACATTTAACTGAATATGAACCTCGTCTATTTTTAATTAGTATGTGAATATAAGAAGTCCCGACTGTGCATTGTTCAAGAAACCGTGCGGTTCTTTTGTCCAAAGTTACTTAGTGTAGAATGCAAAATATTTAGACAAATAATAAGGTCTGTCATCATGATGATAACTGTTGCCCACAAATTGCAAAATACTCATTTGTGTACAGACAATACATGGTATACAATGCATAGGGCGGTAGGGTGACATCACATTTCGTTGCTTTGTAAACTTACTCGTAATCCCGATAACTTATGTGGCTTAATATCATCAATATGCAATAGTAAACCTGGAGTCAGATATATATAATAAATATAGTGACCGTTTCAAAATCTATATTTCTATACTAATATTATAAATAAGAAAAGTAAGTCTGTCTGTCTGTCTGTCTGTTACCTTTTCACGGCGAAATGGCTGAACCGATCAACATCAATTTTGGTAAATGGGACTTAGGAGCAAAATATAGGGTACTTTTTGACACTAAAAAGGGGGTGAAATAGGGGTTGAAAGTTAGTATGGAAAGTCCTTCATTTTTAGAGTTACAGTTTTAAAAATTTATTCATAAATAAGGAAAATATACGAAATATAACGTGACTCAAGAATTTTTAAAATACAACCCCTAAAGTGGTGAAATAGGGGTTGAAAGTTTACATTGATTACCACGTGGCCAAAGAAATTGAGAATAGAAATGTTGGTTCTGTATTCCGTCCAAGGAATCCTCAACAAACGTCTCCAACACCACATATCCAGGGCATGTGAGACTAATCTCATGAAACTTGAACGTATGGTTTCCTCGCGTATGTAGAAGAACAATATAATTGATCTCGGGTGTTTACGCCGCTCTGTTTGCTTTGCATTTCGGAACAATGCTGCGGCACTACATTAGGTACCTTGTTTAATTTGTGTAACTTGTATAATTTGCGTCCCATTATTTAGGTTAGTTTTGTCATAACATTTAGGATTGCAACGCCTAAATTTTGGCTAAGAGGCTTTTTATTTATTTGTATACCACATATAATACAGACTTTCTTGATGAATACTGTTTACCAATAAAGAAATTAGAAATGAAGGTAGGTAAAATATAATTATAAATAAAGCTTAAAATATAATTTATTTTCATCAATTTAAGAATAAGTTGATTTTAATTATTATTAGGTGTGAAATGACTAGTGATTTATACCCTCATTTTTAATTTGTTTGTTGGTAAACAGTCCTCATCAAGAAAGGCTGTAGTATAGAATAGGTAGGTACAGAGATTTATTAAATATTTTCCTAAAGTAATTAAAAATAAATAACACTCCAGTATTATGTTTGTAAAGAAATATACAATTAATATATCTGTCCTGGCAAACGTTGTTCTGATATATTTTTATAGAAAATAAAAATAAAATCACGGTTAAAAATGGGTATGAGGTAGGAATATGTGAATGAAATAGCTATTCATTACGAAATCGTACAAAAAAAATCAAAAAATCGGTTAAGCTGCCTCTAATATATTAGAAAACATGAATACCTAACCTAACCTTTCATAATTCAAACCATAAAATGACTCAGTATAATTTAATACTTTGTAATAACAATTTAATTACATCAACCTTTTGTAACGACCAAATTCCTTTACATATTATAAGAACCTAAAAACAACTTGTTTTTAAGAAGCCATTTTTTAACAAAACTAGATTTTAATTTGGATGATTTCATCTGGTGGAATTTTTGAGTCATCGCTTATTTTTTGTACAGTTGACAAATTATATTATTTTTCTCACTAGGTATAGAATAAAATAAAACTTGAGTATAAAGCTTCGTACACACCGGCGTATTCATCCGAACCGGTAGTGAGGAGTCTGTGTCCAACATGGACTCTAGCTTATAGAAAAAGGACGTGTTCAAAAATTATCGTATAAAATGCTAATCTGAAACCGCATTAAGCCTGTGTATACGCGGTCTGGGTTTAAAGCCATGCTACACATCAATTCTCTATCTACAAACACTAACGCTTCGAAAACTAAAAAAATGTAAAGAGGTTACATTCGTTATCTATCAGTCACGTGATCAACCTATCAATAATTTTTGCCATTCCCAATCATCTTTTGGTTTTCGAAGCTTTTGTAGAAAGAGAATTGATGAACTTGGCTACAATCCTTTGTTTTATGTAGCGTGCATGCAAGCGCTTTTGCAGATTGCATACGCTCAGAAAAAGCTCTGAAATTGCACTAACAAGAAAATCTTAATGCATTCATTTTCACACACAGATATGGGTTTTAATAAGTTGACTTCTACTGTCCAATAGTCTATCACCCCGTAGTGTCTATAGTAGGTAATACAATATTTAAGCCGCCTTTATTTACCTTAAAGGATATATCGTTTAAAATGTGGTCTTAAGTTAGGTTTTTCTTGTGCCCTTTACTTTTCGATCGTAAATAACTTAACTCGTAAATCCAGGCGTTGTGTACGTACCATACCAAAAGAAATGCCTTTGTGTCTTGTTAAAAAGATCATAAATTCCACAGACAGCATTTTAATGTAAATTAGTAGAGCCATCGGAAGAATTCATGCGTACCGTCTGACCACGTACGTCCTTATAAGGTGAAACTGTGGGTAGATGTACAATTAATGAGACACGCCTTGCGGCCTTGACCTTTGCAACACTATACCACACTATACGTTACACGATACATGATAAAATGCCTGTTAAGGTGGTGTCAGACTAACTTGTAATTGCAAGATTTATACCGGAACCTTTACTTCTGTACTAATGTCATAAAGAGGTAATTGTGGTATTGTAGAATAATCTCTGGATTTACTGAACTGATTTTGAAAATTCTTTTACCACTAGAAAGCCACGTTATTTGTGAGTATTAAAGATCATATTTTATCCCCTTATTCTCACTGTAACGGGAACTACGCGGGTGAAACCGTGGGGATAAATCAATAATGAATGTCATTACAGTTTATATTTTGCGATGACCAAATAATTCAGGTAAAATTGCTTTACAATATTTAAATATCACGACATCTTTTGTAAATAAAATATGTGTTAAGAAAGTTTTCTCAGCTCTGAAAGCTTCAGCTCTCTACGCTTTCACTACACTGTGAGATTTTCGGATAAAAGCAAAATAAATTTGTTATTCATAGTATTTTATCACCTACCACATTAAACGCAATATTCAAAATTGCATTTACAACTACAAAAAGTACAAAGTCCTTGGTTTTCCTATTCCTGATACATTGCAAGGATTGGATAGAAGCAGGCGTTACTTTGCGGAAGTTCATCTATACTATCTATACTAATCTATACTCTATACTAATATTATAAAGAGGTAAAGTTTGTAAGTTTGTAAGTTTGTCACATTTTTTAAATGGGGTAATCTTCGGAACTACTGGTCCGATTTTAAAAATTCTTTCACCAATAGAATGCTACATTATCGGGGAGTGCTATAGGCTATATTTTATATTGGTATCATATATATTAGCCGAGTTATCACAGTTTTTGTCATACAGGTCGGACTAAAAACTTTTTAAACAGACTTATTCGCATGCGCTGCCTTAACCATTGTGTAAAATTGAAATTAATGTATAGAGACTTTATGTATCTTTAAAAGTTCTACAAAAAAGTCCGCGACGCCATATATCTATCTTCTATATATTAGCAGATATAGTACCTTTTGTGTTTTAAAAATTATTAATTTTATATACTTAGGATTACGTCATTATTTATACAACTAAACTTTAATCCTTATTAAAATAAATTGTTTAATAATCTCAAGAATATTATGGAGATAAGATTTGCCCTTTACAGTATGTTAATTACTTAAAAAGTTTCGGAGATAATACAACATTTCTAAAAGACGCAGTAATTCCGCTATATGACGCCCGGCGCTTTCATTTACGTAGTTCCCGTTCCCGTGTGAATATGGGGATCAAACATAGCCTATAACACTCGCAAATAACGTAGCTTTCTATTGGTAAAACAATTTTTCAAATCGGTCCAGTAGATCCAGAGATTACCTCCTACAACCACACGAACTTTACCTCTTTATATTATTAGCATAGGAGTCTCTATTTCTCTTGGTCATACCACCACTCTCGAAAGACTGGACCGATTTTGCTAGGGGTAGGAGTAAGATAGAGAAGTTACAGGGTAGGGTAGGGTATGGGTAGGGAAGCGTAGGGGTAGTGTAGGGGTAGGGTAGGTTTAGGGCCGGGTTTAGGGTAGTGGTAGGGTAGAGGTAGAGATAGGGTAGTGGTAGGGTAGAGGTACGGGTAGGATAGGGAAGTGGTAGGGTAGGGGTAGGATAGGCGTGAGATAGGGGTACGGGTGGGATAGGGGTAGGAAAGGGATAGGGTACGGGGAGGGTAGGTGTAGGATGGGGTTAGGGGTAGGATGGGGGTAGGGGTAGGATGGGGGTAGGGTGTAGGTAAGCTATGGGTAGGGTAGGGGTAGGTTGGGGTAGAGTAGGGGTAGGGTGGGGGTAGGGGTTGGGTAGGGGTAGGTTGGGGTAGAGTAGGGGTAGGGTGGGGGTAGGGGTAGGGTAGGGGTAGCAGTAAAGTTGACATCGAAATTAACGCGGACGAAGTCGCGGGCGTCCGCTAGTCATGATTATATAATGATTTATTTATTTTGCTATCATCCGCGAAAAGTCGATAAGTCAGGATATGTTGACTCTACAACGTGCAATTGCACGTTGTAGAGTCACCATATCCTGAGGATGCTCCGGTTTCGGGGTGAAACGTACGTAGAGAGTATTTTGCCGGACCTGGGTGACGTTGTCGCATGGGTTCGTCGACTTTTCGCGGATGATAGCAAAATAAATAAATCATTATATAAACATTGCAAGGATCTGAACTGAAATACTCTTTCAGCTTCCATTTTCCCTACCACCTTTCAGGCAAGCGCATTTTAATAATAAAATAAAATTTAAATGGCTTAATCATCGCTTAACATCATATGCGTAATGACAGTCTATCGAAGCCTTTATCATGAAAAAAATCGCATGAGTTTGTTAGGTACTATATACATAGATTATGGTGGCGATACACAAAAACGGTCATCTTAAAAGCTGTATTTGTATATGTTCGCCATAAAATTTACATATTTTTTTCTTTTAATGATGAACATTTTGCACACGTCGCGTAGATAATAATCAGTATTATTTATTACTATTCTTTAAACAGATTCTATACCAACAATTATCTTCGTATAATTTAGTTATCTTTATGACAGACGTCCACTAATCCGCATCGAACGGACTTTTTTTTTTATTCTTTACAAGTTAGCTCTTGACTAGAATCTCACCTGATGGTAAGTGATGATGCAGTCTAAGATGGAAGCGGGCTAACTTGTTAGGAGGAGGATGAAAATCCACACCCCTTTCAGTTTCTACACGGCATCGTACCGGAACGCTAAATCGCTTGGCGGTACGTCTTTGCCGGTAGGGTGGTAACTAGCCACGGCCGAAGCCTCCCACCAGCCAGACCTGGACAAATTAAGAAAATTTCAATCTGCCCAGCCGGGGATCGAACCCAGGACCTCCGTCTTGTAAATCCACCGCGCATACCACTGCGCCACGGAGGCCGTCAACATTAAAAACTCAGTGCAGTGTAAAATTAAAAACCCATTTGATGCGTTGCGTCCGATAGGTACGATGGAGATCAGTGGACGCCTGCCATTAGCCGAACTTTTTTAAAAAATAGTATGACTATTCATACAGTAACCGTATGAATAAGTTCTTCTTATTATTATTTTATTCTTCCAGTAACTTTTGTAACTATGAAAACCTCTATTAATTTGTCTTTTCTTTTAATTACCTGTTTATCTCTTCACTAAATAACGTCCATTGTGTGCAGATACCTGGACTGGATGAACCTGCTGACGTACGACTACCACTCCGCGTTCGAGCCGGCCGTCAACCACCACGCGCCGCTCTACCCCATCGAGGAGCCCAACGAGTACAGCGTCGACAATGAGCTCAATATTGTAAGTCACTTGCACCGAATAGAATGTCGTCCATCTAATTAATTTTCGGAATAATAAGAACATACTATTTATCCAGTAACCGTACGAATAAAATATTTTCATTTGAATACGGTTACGGTTGCCGTATGCATAAAAGCACAGTAACTCAAATATTCTAGAGTCGTTGCAAGGTCTCATTTTTAACCGACTTCCAAAAAGGAGGAGGTTCTACGTTCGGCTGTATGTATGTTTTTTTAGTACTATTTGTATTCATGTATGTAACGAACAAACTCTAAAACTACTGGACCGATTTGAAAAATTCTTTGTAAGCTGCATTATCAGAGAGTAACAAAGGCTAAATGTTATCCCCGTATTCCCTCGGGAAAGGGAAGTACGCGGGTATAACCGCGAGTTTCTGCTAGTAATTAATTAATTGTATGTTCCAGGACTACACGATAAAGTTCTACCTAGAGAACGGAGCTGATCCCGACAAGCTGGTGTTGGGTATACCGACCTACGGTCGTTCCTACACGCTGTTCAACCCGGACGCCGTGGAGATTGGTTCGCCTGCCGACGGGCCTGGTGAACAGGGGGATGCTACCAGGGAAAAGGGATATTTGGCGTACTATGAGGTGAGAATCTCTGAAAAGTTATTATTTTTCTGAATTTATTTTAGTCAGGGTCAAAAAGAGATTCAACTCCGAAATCTCACAAGTGAAATAAGTCAGTAAGAACTTTTGTTAATTTAGAAACGCATTCCTTTGCAAGGAAAAAAATATTTTTCCCGCTCGCTTGACTATATTTGATCGGACTCTACAAGCGGAGGAAGAAGAGAGAGGGGTTCGGTACATAATATGTATATGGCTAATATGTTTTTTAATTATTTTATTTGAAGTAGCCATACCCCCAAATTATATGATAATAATCAATCCTGATCGATTTTGTAATTAACTAAATTCGTTACTTCGCATTTACGTTTTTGAATCTCTTGATATAAAATGGTATCTTAAAAGAAACTTAGTATTTTTGGAAACGATACGGAGAAAACGTCTATTTATCTTTGCATAATTACGAGTTTAAATATCCTAACAATTAGAACTATATTCCAGATTTGCGAAGCCCTAAAACCAAAGAGCAAGAAACGCGCGATCGCATCAGACGAATACTCCGAAGAAGAAGAAGGCTCCGAGGAAGAAGAGGAAGAAGAGTGGACCATAATGTACCCCAACCGCGACGCCATGGGCCCGGTCGCGTACAAGGGCAACCAGTGGGTCGGCTACGACGACATAGATATCGTGAAGAAGAAAGCCGAATATGTCGCTAAAAATGGACTTGGAGGTATGTTCTGCCATAATATTTTTTTTATATTATACTAGAAAATAGAAACCGAAATCGCCAGCCAAATTTTAATAAAACGAAGTTAAGCCTCAAAATTACAGTGCAAATGTTGGAATAACTGAGTTTAATACTTATAGTATAGGTAGAAGTAGTACTGTCAATGTGTGTTCACAAACAACAAAAATAATTTAAACAACAATTATGAAATCGCATGTTTTTTTTAATTTGGCGGGCAATTTTAGTCTCTACTTTCATTAGCCAAACTCTAGTGAAGGGATGAAAGTGTATTGAACCTGACATTGGGATAAATAGTTTCATTTTATAATTCAAGCATGCTATATGGCTGATGTGTGAAAACCGAAATTTTGCCAAATGTAGGTATTTTCTGTACTTAATATTATAAAGAGGAAAGATTTTTTAGTGTGTTTGGTTGCATTGAATAGGCTCTAAAACTACTAAACCCTTTTTAAAAAGTTCTTTCACCGTTAGGAAGCTACACTATCCATGCGAGAACCACGTGGGTGAAACCGCGCGGCGTCCGCTAGTTTAAGATAAAATGAGTTTGTGCGTTCTGCTGCCTCTTTTTATAACATCCTAAATTCCATTTTTGGTAATTTAATGCTTACTACACTCGATTTTTTACTACACTCGATTTTTTAATAATTGCTAAGTGAAACTTAAGCCTCCATTTGAGTGAAGAATATTTTTAGTTGTAATTAAATTGAAATTATCTGATCATTGCGTCATTGAATGAAAAGTTTTCTGAGAATCTGACTATTTATGTTACAACCATACATTAAATATATTTACTGTTTCCTCAAATCACCTACTAATAGTTAATGTTTCCTGTAATAATATGGTATTTTACAACCATCAGGTATAATGTTCTGGTCGATCGACAACGATGATTTCCGCGGTACTTGCCACGGCAAGCCTTACCCGCTTATTGAAGCTGCCAAAGAAGCATACATCGCTAAGTTCGGGTAAGTTTGTTTTATATTATAATCAAACCTATAATTATTAAATATTAATTATTAAATAGTTCAGTATCGATTTCAAAAAAATATATAATGCCCTCCGACACTTTTTTTTTAAATATCTTCAATGTACAGAATTGGACCTGTTATTATTGAAAATATTCTCTTTTTGACGTGACAACGTCTTATAATTCGATGGAGCTGCAAACTCGAAAAAATATGACGTCATGCGTCGCTACCTCGCTCTAGGGTTGCCAACTTTTTTTACAAGAAATAAAGTATATTCTGGTCTATGAAGATTATTAAACGGTAATTTAGAAAAACGAACATTTTCTTTTGAAAAATGCAACCACTCCATCAATATTTTCTTATGGCGTTGTCACTTCAACTATCGTCAGTAAACTGACTTTACAGACAACCGTTTTTTTATAATAAAATATTATATTTTCAGATCCACCGACCTGACCTCGGTAAAGGAAACCCCTAAACTGTCATCAAAGTCCGCAAACCGCAGAAGGAACCGCCCCAAGCCCAGCCCCTCCACCACCACCACCACCACCACTACCACCACAACTACTACGACCAAAAAACCCAAAATTAAGTGAGTAGTTCAATGGCATACTACTACATACATACTAATATAATATAAAATAAGAAAATTAATGCTTCCACGCATTCAAAAATTCAAAATTAATTTATTTTAAGCAGTTACAAGCCCACCTGTTTGGAAGGCAGATTCTGATGAGTTGCTTATTTAAATTAGTCAATATTCACTATGTATATTACACATAAGCTGACGCAGCGCGGTTTCACCCGCGTGGTTCCCGTTCCCGTAGGAATACGGGGATAATATATAGCCTATAGACTTCTTCGGCCTTTACCCGAGAAGGGGCTCTTATCTCATAGTTATTGCTACAACATACTTACCAACTAACATTAATTAAGTATATATTTTTTTTATTAACCTTACTAACAGAAATGAAACGTGAAGAGATTTGAGAATTAATGGCTTTTTTATTTTATTTTATTAGACTTCTTCGATAAATGGGCAATCTAACACTGAAAGAATTTTTCAAATCGGACCAAAAGTTTCTGAGATCAGAACGTTCAAGCAAACAAACAAACGAACTCTTCTGCTTTATAATTAGTATAGATTCACACATGTCTTCCACTCACCATCAGATGGGACGAACGTAGACTACAAAAAACGCCATTAACGCTATACTCAAAATCTAAAAAAATGTTTTCAGGAGCAACAAACGAAAGAGTGGGGGCAGCACTGCAGTGAGCACGACGCCATCTTGGAATGTCATCACTCCCGAGCCACCGACTACTCCGGACCCTGGATCAGGTATTACCAACTATATATTTCGTTTTGTCTTGTCTTTATAAAACCAAATTGGCTGGTTCTCATTCTCCAAGTTATTTACCAAATCATTTCTTCCACACACATACAAATTGAATTGTACTGCGGTTATTACTCAAATTGACGTAGACATAATTTTAATACACCGTTACACTCGCCTGCATTATCTCATTCATTTATTAGTTCTTTTTTTTTAATTTTTAACAATGTCAATATAAATATAAAATACAAAACAGTATTAAAAATTCATAAAAAAAAATCAACCCTCCCGCTGCGGGACATTTGAGTGCCTAAGCAACCGGTGGTCAGGACTCCAGAGTGAGGAACCTCCTCACAATACGCGGCGTCTCAAGAATCACTGCCTTTTGTATCCGACTCTTGATCCAACAGTTAAGCGAAAGCTTCTTAAGGTGTTGGTCGAAGCTTTTCGTTATAAAACCATTGACTGAAACAACTATCGGAACAATATTAATTTATTTAATTTTTATTTCTGACATTAATTTTTAATTTTTGACTTCATTTTTTTAATTATATGACATTGATTGATTTAATGTTGCATTACACCTGACATAGCATTTATATTGACATTGTTTAATGGATTCTGATAGTATATTAATTATTTTTATTTGATGTTAAGAATGCTTCGTTAAATTATGCTAATTGTACTTGTATTTTTTTTTTTATTTAAACCATGTTCACCGATTGAATATTTAATTATTGGAATTATGGAATTATTAGTTAGTATAATATTATTTTTAATATTCATACACCTGTCAAGGTAGAAAGTATGTATGTCTATAGCAAGTTCTGTAAACCTTCTGTACTTTCTTATGAATAAATAAATTATTATTATTATTATTAATAATAATAGTTGATTCAACATTCCACATGGCGGTAATCACGTGAGCAAGATCCAAGTATTTTGATACTTTTTCCTTTTCGGCTTTAACCAGATTATCGTCATGTGGAACTGTAATATCAACCACTATTGCACGACGCACTGTCCGATAGACTAGCACTTATTACTGAAAGTTTAAATAAGACTTTATTTATGGGAGGATCCTTCTAAAGTCGGCAAAAAATAGTAGTGCCTTAGTTGACCTGGCATACGTTAACAACATACCCCATAGCAACGAAAGAGAGCGGTATTTTCGATTGCGTTATTGGTCGACACACCAAACATAACTTAAGCTACGCTCGATGTATGATGAATATGACTGTCTCGTCACGATGCTATCTCGTAGCGCTCGTCCTATTCCTACTGACGTTGCAAATGTATATGAGCAATGGTAATCTCCGAGAATCTGTGATCTGGTAACTATACTCAGAGGCACAATTATCCGCCAACTTTAATATGACGCGAGTATATTAAAGTGGGCAGATAATTGTGCCTCTGCGTATAGTTTAAACAAAGACTATGATTTTTAATATAACTTATCTCTTTCTTTGTTATTGTGCTAAAATAACTACAATCTTCTATAATATTAGTCATTAGAAGAACTATAGGTACTTACTATTATCATGGAAGTCGTGCTAATGAAGCTAAAATTTATATTCGTTTTAGATTTCAAATGCAAGGATGAAGGATTCTTCCCTCACCCGCGAGACTGTAAGAAGTACTTCTGGTGTTTGGACTCCGGGCCTTCTGACCTCGGCATAGTGGCGCATCACTTCACTTGTCCTTCTGGTGAGGTCAACGATTATTTAGTAGCTGTTTAACTTATATGAAAACCACAGAGACGCCAGATATAATACGCCAACTGGAAACGGAGAAGAAAATTATTTTATTATCAACTAGCTGCCACCGCGCGGTTTCACCCGCGTGGTTCCCGTTCCCGTAGGAGTACGGGGATAATATGTAGCCTATAGCCTTCCTCGATAAATGGGCTATCTAACACTAAAAGATTTTTTCAAATTGGACCAGTAGTTCCTGAGATTAGCGCGTTCAATCAAACAAACAAACAAACAAACTCTTCAGCTTTATAATGTTAGTATAGATGTTGCTTATAAACTAGTCATACATTAAGTTTTGAATGCTAAGAGTGTTGTTTGGGTGTATGTAAGTGTTTTCTTAGGTATGGGTTACATCTATAGTCTGGCAAATTCTTTGATAACACTCCCATGATATGCGAGTGACAGGGGGAATGACGTGCATCAGTTGTGGGTTTTTCATTTAAGGCGACACGCCCTCCGGCCCGCGCGGTACATCATTGACGTATTTCAATATTTTCATCTACTTTTAGCCCCCGACATAAAATAATATTAAAGTGATGTTAATAATAGTTTACTTTTGTAAACAGACAAAAAAATCTCGGTTTGTATCAGCACGATACCACTAGCGCGCGAGGGTTTACGCGAAAAGTAGTAAATATAGTTGTCTTATACAAAAAACCTCCGAAATTTTTGAGGAAAATTGCATCACCATTAACATTCTCACATTTTTTAATCTCATTAAGTATATATATTTATTTATCAGGTCTGTACTTCAACAAAGCGGCTGACTCATGCGACTTCGCTCGCAACGTCCTCTGCAAGAAGTCGGCGGCGACAACAAAAGCGCCCACCAAACCAACAACAACAGCCAAAACAACAGTCTCGACGACCACAACTACAACAACAACCAGGCGACCAATAAGACTCACCTCCAGAAGTTCGTTGTTGTTCCGCACTACTACCACAACAACAACTACACCAGCTCCTGAACCTGAGGTACATTTTATATAAGCTATTTTTTTTAATATTTCGTAGAACACAATAGCACTTTACCAAATTTAAACAAATATATGAGCGAAAACGACAATTTTGACGACCACGACAACAACAATCACCAGACCACCAACCCTGAGGTACATTTTTTTTTAAATCTTACATCTACTCGTACATAAAGGCGCATACCTAAAAGAGATATAGGCCTATGAATCAGAGTCACCTCTAAAAGTTACCATCATCATCGTGATGATACATCTTAGCCTCAGCCGAAGGGAGCCCACGGCTGGACCTTTTTTAGAGACACAACAGTTTTATGTCGTCTGTCAGAAGTCACCTTAAAATTAGCCTTGTCCATTGTTGAAACGGAACAGTTTTCCGAACGTAGGTATTATCAAATTAAATGATATAAATTAATTAATAATGAATTGAAAAAAATCATATATACTAAATTGGCGTGTGTATGTTTTAGGTAAGTGAAGAAGTAGAAGAAGAGGCGGTGGACGAGGCGTCTGATGTGGAAGCAGAAGATCCTAAAGTGATCAAGGAATTGATTGATCTCATAAAGAAAGTTGGTAAGTATTATTTAATTATGAGATAGAGAATTCGGATGAGTTAATTAATTTGACTTAGCCAAATATACACATTGTCATCATGATCAGACTGGATGTTCGATTAGCTGATAGCTAGATGCTTCCAATAGCTACCGAAAGAACAACTATACTTGAAGCCATGATAGCCTAGTGGATTTAGTCTCTGCCTTTAATTCACAGAGCCGTAGGTTTTGCATTTTAAGAAATTAATAATAATAATAATAATTTATTTGCTGAAACTGTGGGTTACAATGGTTCTTACACTATAGAAAAAAATTCCAACACAATTTACTGATATATCAGCGTGCAAATATTTACAGTATTTTACAATAATTTATTATACCTAGAATTATAAAACATCAATATTTATACATTACAAAATTTCATGTCATTCATGTACTCGTCAACACTATAATAATTCTTATTATTTGAAATTAAGAAGATTATTCGCTTAAACTTTATTAGGGGCAAGTTTTATATGATTCTGGAAGCTTATTGTACAAAGAAACAGCCATACAGAAGCAATTATTAGAGAGAAGAACCAGCCGTCTCGGTGGCACACAGATTTTATTTGGTTGCCTGCCCCGCCAGTTTGGGCACATTAGTTTTTTGGTAGGGAATAGAGTTTGATTCTTTTTTACGAATAGCAACGTTTCAAATATATAAGGCATGGCAGCGTTTAATAGCGTGTCTCGTGTTAATAGGAAAAACAACGTGAGGAAAATCGATACCTAAGAATTTTCTTAATGATTATGTAAGTGTTATAAGTCTGCCATCATTCTAAGAGGAGACTCCTCACCAGCGAGCCGAATATAGGTTGCAAATAATGAAACATGTGTTTATATCTTTAGGCGGTGTTGAACAATTGGAGAAGCACCTAAAGATCTCGGAGTCATCGTCCGGCACGACGGACGGCGTGGCCAGCACCACTCCCTCGCCCTTCAACAAGAAGCTGTACCAGAGGGTGCTGGAGAGAGCACGGGGAAAAAACAAGTAAGTCTCTTTACAAATCTGTATTGGAGACTTTTTCATTTAATCAGACTTAACTTTATTGCCTACTACTCGTACAATGAAGCACTATGTGTTAAACCTGTCATTGTTCCATAAAGGAAGTGAATATTTACACGTCAGCCGTACGTTTATTTGAATTTATTAAAAAAAAAAATAATAATAATAAAAAATAATTGTCCATCATTTTATCCGCATGAATAATATACTCGTATATTAGTAATATTATAAAGCCGAAGAGTTTGTTTGTTTGGTTGAACGCGCTAATCTCAGAATTAGTGTTAGATAGCTCATTTATCGAGGAAGGCTATAGACTATTTTTTATCCCCGTATTCTTACGGGAACGGGAACCACGCAGATGAAACCGCGCGGCGTCAGCTAGTACGAGTAATTATATATAATTCAGACACAAATTCTTGTAAATAAAATCGTGCTTGTATCAAAGGTTCGGCGCCAACAGTGTGACGGAGAGCAGTGTTCAGAACAGTCGCCGTGGGCCACAGAACGCGGGCATCGAACCCGCACCCGACAAGGATAGGTTGCTGAGAAAAGAGAGACCACAGTAAGTATACTTCAAACTAGCTTTTACCCGACTTCTTTGCTCACGTTAATTCAGATTTTATCAAAAGATTTATTTTTCTACACGTCTACATCTAGCTTGTTAGATACTTTTCTTTCCCTAGTGATCAATACTGTTTTCTGGGTGAAAGATCTCATATGAAAATAACATAAAAAAAGGACATATGAGTAGATGGACGTAGATAAACAGATTAGCAGGATGATCTTTGATGAATAAATTTATTATCGCCTGCTGAATTCCACAGAACTTTAAGCAGATACGTACGAGTAATGTAGGAATTATAGATAGTTTATATAAACACATTAGGTTAAGCCTGTAATGTTTTTTTGTAATCCATGGTAATATTATATAAGTGATATTTTGTACAAGTGATGAGAGCAGAACTTAAGCTACTTTTTATCCCAAAAATCCATGGTTCTCCGGGATTTTTATAAACAAATTTGCTAACGGAGTCACGAACGTCCATTCGCCATTAGTTTACTTTGGACCTAGATAGTGATTATTTTTAAGAAAAAAATAATAATGAATAAATAACAAATATTTTTACTCACTCAGATACACAACAATCAATCGGTCGCGACCATCAACTTCAACAACAGAAGAACCGGCAGAGAGCGAGGAAGTTGACGAGTCTGAGGAAGTCCAACAACTGACGAGATTCAGAGAAGAGCCAGTGGTCACAGTTGGCAGCACTTCCAAACAATATGTCAACATTAGGCGTTCCAGGCCAACCACGGCCGCTACTACAGAAGCTCCTGATGACTCTAGGTAAGAAGAGAGTGAATAGACATTTTCTAGGTAAGCGCATTCCACCTTAGGCCATAACTGTACTAAACATCAGGTGACATCGTGGTAAAGCGCGAGCTTATTCCATTATTAAAAAAAAGGTCTATGTTTCTTGTTATCTGTAAACTAGTCAAAGTTTCCTTGTCAGTTTACTGGTTGGCCTATAAACTTCGGACCACGAGGCTCGAACCCAGCCATTGATTGGATTCATGTAAGAAATGTTCAGTAAAAAATCGCAACCCGAAGAAGGATAGTGTCATACCTCTGTGCTTGGGAGTGTCGTCGTGTCATGCCGTTGTCAATCCAGTTAGCATTAATAATTTATAACTCGTTACAGAATGAAACATTATCACCATAATATAAGATCTAAGTACTATCTAGTAGTGAGCCGTAAAAAATTACTGATATTTATTAAAAGTGTTGTAGTTTTTTAACTAGATTGATTGTAAAGTCCGTTTTATTTTCAGAAACGCACTTTTTGAACGTGTGGAACCATATGTTGCTGTCGAAGAATCTCCTAACTCGTTAGACATTTTGAGTGGAAGACGAGAAAATGTGCCCGAATACGTCACTATTAGACGGTCTCGACCTACAGCCGAAACTACTACAATCCAGTAAGTTATAATTTTTTTTCTTCAAGGTAAAATTACAGATTTAGCAGGTAAAATTAAAATTAAAGATACGAGAGTTCCAAACGCGCGCCCACAACAAACTCAGTCAGGTTTTATCCGCGTATGATTCAAGTTCTTGTGGGAATATGAGGATAAAATATAGCCTATATTACTTGTAGATAATAAAGTTTTACATTGGTGAAATAATTTATTAAATCGGTAGTGCTTTACGCTGAAAGCGTAACAAACGCAAACATTCATGACATTCGCATTTATAACATAAGTTAAGATTAGGTACAATACAATGTAAAAACCCTCTAAAATTATGTTCTTTATTACAGGTATCAAGTTTCTGAACAAGGAGAGGAATCACAAGAGACGGTGTTGGAAAAAGAAATAACTTCCCAATCATCGCAACCGCTATACACTTCTGTACTCAGAACACGTTCTACTACCCTTCCACCTCCCGAAGAACCGAACACCCCAGAACCAACCACGATTCTGTCGGTCCAACTATCTTCACTATTAAACCCTTCGAATACAGATGAAACCGAACAACTTCAACCCGAACAATCGCAAACTACAGTTACTCAAACAACCGAATTTCCCGAGCCTGAAACAACGACCACTTCGACTACGACTACGCCAACTCCAACGACTACGAGCACAACCCCAGCTCCCTCTAGTACACCTACTAGACGAACTCTCTTGCGCCGCCGAGGATCAACTACGCCTACCGTCACAACTGAAGCGCCAGTTTCGACCACCCAGGTAAGTTCTAGGAATTATTCATTTATACGCCGCCGACGACCTTTATCCCAACCCAACGAAATATTATCAGACTCTAATGAATCAGTGGAAAATTTACGTAAAGTCAGATCCACTACACCGGATAGTCGGGAAGTAGATGGTATCAAGCCTGCTGGTAATAGTGGGCTAATAAGACGATTTAAAAGTAGATCCCAATCTCGACCTGAGGAACCAATATCAGCCGCCGCGTCTCAGATATCTAGAGGTCAGTTTAGACCCCGACTTAACCCCAACGAGTTACTATCTCTTACGCCAATTGACATAGCAACTTCAGAAATTAATGAAGATGAGGAAGTCCTTGAAGATAATATTCAATTTCCCAGTAGAGTAAGGACTACACCGGCTGATAAAGGAGTAGACAGTGAAGGTGCTGCTGCAACTATTGATGAAAGACTTTCAGATTCTTTACCAAGAAGTCGAGGTAGATTTTCTCTGTCTACAACTGAAGCCATAACTAAATCAGTTGCTACTGAATCTCCACTAAACTTAAGACGACCAACTTTTTCTAGATTTACACCCAGACCTTTCGGAAGGACAGTTTCAACAGTAGAACCAGAAAATAATGAAAATAGTCTCCCTATTCCAAGAATACGTCCAAGATTACCCTTTGGCAGGCAAAGAGGGACTTCTACATCATCAACTATAGCACCTTTATTACAAGGTAGAAAACTACCATATGCATCTCGACAGTCATCAACGCAGCAAATATCAACTCCCCAAATTGATGACGATGAAATCGACAATAAAAGTGACGATATTTCTCTCTCTGAAAGTGCTATAGAAGAAAAAGAACACGAAGATTTATCAAATGATACCGAAGAAAAGAAGTTAACTGTACCTGAGAGTGTAACTGAAAGTATTCCTATTTTAGATACAAATCAAGATAAAAATGCGAAAAGAAAGTTTAGGGTAATTCGTAGAAGACCCACAACAACTTCAACCACATTGGAAACATTAGCTGTTGATGTTGTTGAAACAACCACAAGTGCAGTTCCAAGAATTCGCAAAATTATAAGGAAAAAGATAAGACCTACTAAAGAAGAACCAGAATCAACGCCGAAATTAATAGGTATAGTTAACGCTGGATTTAAAGAAATACCCAAAAACATTATAAATTATGGAGAGAAAACTCGAGTAACAGTTACTGATGCAGTGCCAACCGAAAAAATTACTACAGAAAATGATGAATTGGGTTTTGATTTAATATCAGAAATATTGAAAGAACCAGTAGTAATTGACAAAAAAGAACAAGGAGAAGATGTCATTGTTAACAATAAAAACGATGCACAAAAATCAAAGACCGTAGTAGAATCAACTACTAAAATAAATGAAAACACAGATGTAATTGTCGAAACTGGTGAGGCAACACTTGATATATCTGAAAATAGTAGTAAAGAAATAGAAACTACGGTTGCAGATGTATCAAGTGAAAGTAAAGGAACGACACCTAGCAGTCAAGAACTATCCGATGAACAGCCTCAAAAAGAAAACAAAAGTAACTCTGTAGAAAACAAAGAAAGTTTTACGAAAGATGAGAACAAAGGTTCGGAAATTATAAAAACGGAAGATTTACCTGAAGACCCAACCACAACTGAGGCTTCTGTTACGGAAACAGAAACAACAATTAGAACTACTCTGACTAGCACGACTCAATTAACATCCCCCTCTCCAAGGTCTAGATCACCATATAGACCCCCAAAAAGGCTATTAACATCAACTACTGAATCTACTCCTTCTAGTAGTAGAACATTTAGTCGCAAGTATAACCCTGGTGCATATACTAGCCCTTCCACCGTTGATCGACCTGGATTTATTAGTCGTATTACAACAAGAAATCCCCTTTTGTCAAGAACATTTACAAGAAGAACATATCCTACTGCAAGAACGACACCAAAATATCAACCTCAAGATGAAGAAGAATATTCAGATGAAGAGCTTCTTGAGGAAGAGCCTGAAAGTCCTTTTGCTTTTGTTCCACAAAACAAATTATTTACAAGAAAACCTGATTCAGAAGAGTATGAAGACAATGAAGAAGAAGAAGAACCGATTAACGATGATTTGGAAGAAACATCAGATGATGAAGCGTATGAAGAGGAGCAACCAGCAAAATTCAAACCAACTTCCAAAAAACCACTTTTCAAACCTAAAATTATAAATTCCAATACCTTTAGAACATCCACGTCAACTACGGAGATTCCTAGATATGGAAGTAATCAAAACAGAACCGCTATATATAATAGATTTGGTGGTAATAAGCCCGTTAATGATACTAAAAAACGTGTGCAAAATGTTCCACTTGGATATAGTACTCCAAAAGTAGCACAACAAATAAATTTAAATAACTCTACACCACAAACGAAAACGACACAAACTGAAGAAATTTCTACTACTGCTGTAACAAATGACGAAGACTTTACAACAACAGAAAGTGACGATTATCTTTCATCCGAAATCAGTACATCCGCACCTTCAGAAAACACTGACACGTCAAACACTTCTCATATTGAATCTGCTACAGCTGAAATGGAAATAGATAACAGCACGGATGACTATTTGGAATATACTACTTATCCAAGTACAAAACAAGATTCATATACAAACGCGCAAACAGAAACCGATGCTGACATTGAAACTACAACTTTTGTATCTATGTTAGCAAGGAAAATTGCACCTGCATCTGAAACTACAACTGAATCTGTGCCTGAAACTACAACTAACACTCGTGAAATATCACCAGTTTACAAAAGTCAATTTGATAAACTTTTCTCTGTTAGTAGAGTTGTTGAAGTATCATCAAAATCAGAAAAACATAGATTGAATAAAAACAATGAAACTAAATTAATTGAAGAAGGTAAAGTAATGATAGAGAAGAAACCTACAGTTGATAAAATCGGAGAAGTTAGCAGATACAGCCTCATTAAGATAGTTGAAGATGAAATTCCTATTTATTTAACTAGACTTGGTCACGTTTATCCCGTAGATAACCCTCCAGATAACCCTATACGTATAGATGAAGCTCGAAATGCCCGAGCATTAGTTGACTTTTCCGATATCCCTAAAGAAAACCTGGTAGCTTCTGAAAGCATGAATGAAGCTTATAGACACATTAACCAGGTTTCAGGTACAATAAAACACAACGAAAAAGATGAAATTGAACATATATTTGATGATGATTTCTTAAGTTACGTGAACGAAGAGAAAAAGTCAGATAAATTAGAAGAAGAGCAACAACATGAACACTGGCAATTTGTTCCGGCAGCTTACGATAATGAGAAAGAAAACAACGAAGCAAAAAGTTTTGAAATTGTCACACCACGATTAATGTTAACAGATCCCTCAACTTTGCCTTTAGAAGCTTTATTCAAAACGGAAACGCCGATGAAACCTAGAAAAGTTAGTGATGCTGATATCAATAAGCCTTTCGTAGTATATTCGGCGCCAGTGCCTACACAGGAGGAAAACGCCGATCTTGTTAAACTAAAAATTATTAAACCTCAGTCAGCTGGTCGAAGTATAGTAACTTTTGCAAAAGGAAAAGAATTTAAAGGCGCTCCGACAGTAGATGACTCTACTATAAAATATCCGTTCAGTGTTTCCATTTTACAGCATACACCTGAAACAACTACAACTAGCGCATTAGCGTCAACCTTAAATGTATCTTCGACAACAACATCAACGTCAAAAACAACAACGTCGGAGCCACCATCAATATCTACTTCAACTGAAAACGTTAAAACTAGCCCTATAGTGGAGCTCCTAACGACACCTCAATCAACTACGCTCCAAACAGAAAGCTTACAAACAACAGAATTAACTACAGAAACAATCCCAGTTACTACAGAGACGATACAAGAAGAAACAACTACGATAAAAATTTCCCCATTTGAAGCTAAAAGGGCCAAATTCGGGTTCCCTAGAAAACCTGTCATACGACCACTAAATATAACGAGATTAAATACAAATCCGCGCACATCCAAAAAGATAAATGCAACTGCTATTAATTTAGTTCAAAAAATTAACAAGACTTCCACTTTCAGTCCAAACAAAGCGCGTGTTTCGAACAACAAAAGGGTACAAAATGTACCGGTAGATGTTAGGAAGAAGTTGACAACTCCAAAATTTAATAAAACGAGAACATTCACCACGGAATCACCACGAACTACGACTGAAAGAAGAGTCGTGATAAAACCAATAAGGCCTAACTTACGACCAGCTTTTGTGCCAAGAAGATTTACAACAGTTCCAACAACAGTGAATGGAGACACGTAAAATATTAATTAACAGGATCTTAGCAAAGTGAACAGTCACGCAAGGAAACAACGATGGCAGAGCATTTTTTACTTTGTTAAATTTTTTAAACGCTGCTACTACAGATCAAAATAATGTGACTCAAGTTTAATAAGCTCGACATGCAACATCCTTGCTAGACTGCTAGACGAAGTAGATCCTGCAAGAGGTTAATCTTGTTAGAGTTGTTCGCCAAATTTTAACTTAAAACATTTAAGTCTGTATAATACTTAGTTGGGTTGGTTTAAGTTTAAGGAATGAAATGTTTAGTTGACTGCGATTTTTACGAACGAAGTTTTTTTTATTTTATGTATAAAATTATGATATTTTTCAAATTGCGTTCAAATTGCTTTTAAATCTTTCACAAAAGTACAAAAGTAACTTTAACGTTAAAAAAGTCGTAGTTTCTTATCGCATTTCGTTTGTAGTATAGGACGTGCTTGTAAATATAGTAATAATCCACACTTTCAGTGTAGTCATGTTATAAACATTTATAGCTTTAACTTAGATATTTATATGAACGGAAAGTTTTTCTTACCAAAAATGTATATTTTTAATGTTAGACCCTTTTGGTATAAAGGCTTTCGTACACAAATTGTCATAGGTTATGATTAGTTTACACTTATTTAATTGATTATTTTAATTAATATTATATATTAATTTACCTACTAATATTTCTTAACGTTACCATTTGTATAAAATATCGGCACATAATGTTAAAATTATGTAAATGTAACTCACGAAATTTAATTGAAGTTTATAATAAACTCTCAGTAAACTGTAATTTGATTATTTTATAATAACACCAATGCAATACAAATCGTGGATACCGACAACCATAATAATTAATATTTAAAATAGTGTAACCAAATGGAGACAATACAATTCGAAAACGTTACCGAAGCTCATTCATAAAAAAAATTAGACACGTAAAATATTATTTTTAACTGCAAATATTAATTGAAATTGAAGCATTTCAATGTCATTCAGTATCGCCATGGATTCAACATAAGGTAAGTCAATCAAATGTTTTATTAATAAAATTTAATCTTACTGTAAAAATAATCGGACAGGTACGTAATTAAGCTATAGGTTAAGGTATTTATTAAACGACTTCAAAAGATAGTTCAAAGAGAGGGAGATTTACAAAATGCAACTAATTATTAGAATGAAATATATATGAATAGGTGGCATCGTTATCAACTAGCCATTCTCTGCCTGCGAGTATTTTATCGAAAAGCCCGTCTGCGTTGAAGAAGCCGACAGTCAGGGAATGCGGTTTTAATCTACTGTTGTGAGCCATTTAAAAAATCTTTATATTCCTCTATCGCGCGGAGCATGATACTGTGCTCGCCTATTGCCCTTAGTTTACTTTATATTGTTTTACATGTTACGTAACGGATACGATGGGCGACCGGTCGTCCATTAAGGAGTCAAGTGGCTAGATTAAAGTTTAAATTCTGTTGATAGAAAAATAGTGTATTCATTTGGTATAGGCAATGATAATTTTTAGATTACGTCCCTACAAAATCACCGCAAAAAGTGATCCGAATTTAGCTACACCACTGAGCGCACACATGCACAATTTTGTCTTTAATTTCATTATATATTTATGTATATATAGTTTTTACACTTCCTGAACACACAACTCGACATTGTAGACGATATTTAGGTATTATTTGTTAAAATAACGTTCGTTTTTTAATAAGCGACTATATCAAATTAAGTCAATGTTCCACATATGTCCGCTTCAGTTTTGATGCGCTAGTGCCACATCTTTAGTACAAAATATCATTAGGTATAGGTATTACAGAAACAAAAAAATAAGTAAATAATAAAAAAAATGTATAATACTAATAGAAAGCTGTACTTTTTTCTGAATTTTCTCCCATTATGCAAATTAACCATATCCCAGAATCAAAGAATATTATTCAAGTTTAAAATTTACGCAAACTTGTGAGTTTTCATCAGTTTCTTACAATGGTTACGAACAATGTAGTCGTCAAACAACATTCCTCTATCAGCAGCTTTTCCTACATCACATAATGGGTGCTTTGTAGTTGTTTTTATATTGGTTTCTCTCAAATTGACCTTTGTATTCTTGACATTGTAGCGTTTTTTGTGAGATTACGAAATCTGATATAAGCAAAGATAATACTAACGCACAAAAAAAACTGTGCTGTGTCGTATTTCAACATAGTGTATAACAAAAAAAAAATAATATCAATACTACAAAAAACTCGTTTTAACAAAATATATCAAATACTCTAAGATACCTACCTAGTAGTATGTTATAATGTAATGTGTTATAATACGAATTATTGTCCTACGTAAAATTTTGATAGAGTTATTTTCATATAATCTGTATTGCACAAAAGATTTACAAAAGTTTATTTTTGGTAGTTATGTACAAAGGCGACCTCCCGGATAATCTTTGGAGAAACAATTGGTGCGGCAAATGACGTGTTTGTACAGTTTATTTAACCATTACCACTGACATGATTCTATAGTATTTCCCATAACTTCAAGGTGTTAACGAATCCACGTAAAGAGAAATTCAAATAATTCCGACTATCCATGTAACACACGCCTTTACCTATCCTTGTATTTTAAAATTTTAAAGTTTGGCGACGTCATTATTATAAGAATGTGCTTATACATTTTATGATCTATTTGCAAAAGAAATACTAACTCCGACAATATTAATTTTAGAACTCTTTGAACATTTTAAATTATTTTTCGGTAAAGAGTATAACCCCAGAGTTATATGGGAAATACTTCCATATAACTCTGGGTATACAATACATTTCTAAATTGACCAAGCTGAGAAACTAACCCAGGACCTTCTATGATATATAATCAATGCGCAACCATAATGATGGTCAATAAATAAGTAGATCAATTAGTTTTTATTAGGCAAAGGCTATTTGGGCTAGCAATGACCGATTTGCCTTTACTTGGCGTATAGCCAAACTTGTAACAATTTAGCATTTGCCCTTCTCTTAAACATGGCCGTAAATATTCCAACTTCTAAATTGTATATTTTAGGTTTGCGTAATACTTGGTTCTCGGTTAAGTTACATAGTTGTGGAAGTTATTTTTGGTTCAGATTTTGTTTCATTTGGCTTATGTTATTTAGTTTATTTGGTAGATAATATGGACTTGATGTAATGAAAAAGACTGCCGTCAGCAAGTTTGTTTTGGTAGTTAGGCTATGTTTTATCAACATTATGTCACTCAGTCAGTCCTTTATCCATTTATATATTACAAGCTGGGCCCCGTGGTTTTACTCACGTAGATTAGACCCACTTCTGTAGAAATATCGAAAAAAGGAGCCCTAGAACATCAGACAATAAATGTTCCGCCAAAATAAATCCAACCGTTTCATAGATTAGCCTGAACAAACAGACACATTTATTGCACTATACATGTTCAACAAACCTGATAAATTGAAGTAGCACAAAATCGTCAATATTAAAACGATTTCGGGGAATGAAATGTATATTGCTATTTTCTGCGAAATCTTGACGAACTGGTGTGTTGCGCATCGCACATTTGTGTCAATGACATGGCTAATAACATAAACATATTCTTTATACCTGTTTATTATTCCAAAAGTAAAGTTTTATGGAGGTGATGGTATATTATGTATATTGTATACCCATTGCTACTAGTTTGGCGTAAGCTCTACATGTTCAACTATTGCCTCTACGCAATACCTATCTCTAAGATTTCAGAAAGTCAGTACAAGCTCCTCTTTCCTACGGGCAGGACCCCGATATGGAGTTCCACACAGATCACCAACCAATAAGCAATAATCACTAACATCAGAATAGCTTTATATCAGTTTTAAGAAAATAGTCCTCTGTCAAAGTTATAAAGGCTCATCCTAATGTGCCTTACCCATTTTTTTTATTCTTTACAAGTTAGCCCTTGACTACAATCTCACCTGATGATAAATGCTGGTGCAATCTAAGATAAAAGCGAGCTAACTTGTTAGGAGGAGTATGAAAATGCACACCACTTTTAGGTTTCTACACGGCATCGCTAAATCGCTTGGCGGTACGTATTTGCCGCTAGGGTGGCCTCCGCCGAACCTCCCACTAGCTAAAACCTCAATGAATCCAGCCGGGGATCGATCCGTCTTATAAATCCGGCATGCATACCACTACGCCATAGAGGCCGTCAAAAGCCAGACCCTCCAAAGTTTTAGGATTATAGCATTTTCTTGTTCTTTGAGTGTAGAGCTCTCCAATGACTTTTCTCAGTCCCATATAGTATTGTATCTTATCGTATAGCAGATGCACAATTCGTGACTGGTCCATAGTTGATGCGGATTGCATTGCATATCGCAATTTAACTCGAAGCTTGCGTAATAATATTGTGGCTTAATAACAAAATATGAGGAAAACTTACTATAATGAATACGTTGTTTCGTTGTGTTGTGACAGAGAAATATCTTCATCTATTTATGGGCATGTGCGTGTGCCTCCTTTCTCTTGGAGATTTGGGGTTTACATACATCATGCTACAGCAATGCAGTTTGGTGGGTTAGGTTTAGGGTCAAGGTTATTGATTCTTCAACAATCATTATCATTACTTAACAACGGCCTCAGTGGCGCAGTGGTATGCGCGATAGATATACAAGACGGAGGTCCTGAGTTCGATCCCCGGCTGGGCCGATTGAGGTTTTCTTTATTGGTGCACGGCTTCAGCCGTGGTTAGTTAGGTACCACCCTAGCGGCAAAGACGTACCGTCGTATCAAAGATTTCGTGTAGAAACCGAAATGGATGTGGATTTATCTCGTACGCCTAACAAGTTAGCTGATTCCATCTAAGATTGCATCATCACTTACCATCAGGTGAGGTTGCAGTCAAGGGCTAATGTAAAGGATAAAAAAAACAACCAAGATCGGAATTTAACGAATTTATCATGACCATCTCCTAACTTTTATCGGGTATTAATAATTTATTGAAGGAAAGAAAAAAACAAAAGATGTCTTCTAATTTCTTGCCACAGTGCTCTCTTCTAACTGTTAGCAACAATTATTAGAACTAGAGTAGATGAATCAGTCAGTTAATCGATTTGCTTATTGAATTCGTTTGCATAACTACAATTTAAGTTGGCAACAATGTAAATCTATGAGTAAATTCAAGTAAGTCAATGAGCTTCATATGGCTGAAACTGCCAACTGCACCAAAGTTGCTTATTTTCTTGCAGGCTCTTCATAATAGAACCTCCCTTTGGAACAAAGATTATGAACCTATTCGCCAGACCTTTCATGATTTTATAAAAGCTGAAAGTCCAATTATAAATTCACAGTTCACGCTACTCGAGATATTCCGTAAAAATTAAAAAAAAAACGTTTTATACTTATTTGAAAACACTTGAAAAAGTTTTTATAAGCGCGAGAAACATTATAGTTTTTCATTTTGTTCTTGCAGTTTAATAAGATGAAACATATATTTACAGATATGTTCCAAATGAAAAAAGTTAATAGCTACACGGATATCTTCCGCGAACGCTTAAATTTTATGTTCCGTGAGATAATTGCTTTTAAACGGTCAAAATAATGGACGTTACGTCTAGAAAAACACGTTATTTTGAGTATTATGAGTCGAGTTATCATCAAACCTTTTTATTACATCAACACAGGATACAACAGTGGATACTTACTATATTGAGAATGACGAAAATAAGAACACGCAATAGTGAATCAAACGAATCTTCTTTTTTCAAATTCCGTTTTTTTTTAATTGTGGTCTGAGCTCTAACACTTTACGCGCTAGGGATCCATCGTTGTCGATGTAGTAGAGGAGACATTACGCAATAGCAGGTCTTATATGTGATTGTTTTTTAAAAAACGAGTATACCTATCGATAAACATAGCGAATACGTACATTTTATTTACAAGTCGAACATTAAGGATCTCTAGCGAAGAGTTCGTAAAGAGAGTCTGTAAATTCTGGCAACTGAAGACTTAATTTGTCATTATATCCCGTAGAAAATACATTGAAAGTTTGAGGACCTCGATTCTTGAAACCTTCCCAAACCCACCATAGATTAAACTTCATGGTTGCTTCGGTATAAACATAAACTGACAAACTTTCAGCGTTTATAAAACAAGGAAGGTCTAGACGCTACAGGCTATTAAACCTCTATATTACTTAAAATTTATTAGGTTATATATAGAGACCCATACCAAACTTAATCTCGGGTTATTACAGTCAAGGTTATACACATTGCGCTTGAGGCATATAGGCAAACTATATGGCAATTATAATCGAAATAATGTTTCAAATTATAATTCAACGATCATTATTATGAGTTTAAGTATTACTTAAACCTCAATTGCTCAATACAACGTAATTAAAGACATATATGTAGGTTAATCATTATATGAAGGTAATATTATGAAGATATTGCAACTTCCGTTTTCCCTACCACCTAAAGTAATATTGTATTATGTACACTGTCAATTCTATAAGCAAATACTAAATCGTAGACAGAGAATTAAATAGACAACTGATTGGTGTGCCATTTTAAGTCAAAACAGATACGATCCCATAAGGCACGTCGATTCTCTTTTTACAATCGAAATGCTTCGAAAATCAAATAATGTATGATAATCACATTCGTTATCGACAGTTCACGTGATCAAGTTACCGATCGGATCTATCATTCGCATACATTTTTTTAGTTTTGAAGCGATAGCGTTTGTAGAAAGACAATCGACGTGCCACATGGCTACAGACCTTGGTTACTTATAATTTGCAAAAATTAAGGCAGTGATTTATAAATTTTTGGAATAAGAGTGAAAACGTTGTCCGAGAATCGAACCCAAGTCCGTATATCTTCTATCGCGGCCGGTGTGAGTGAGGTACCTAACACTATTAACACAATAAAATGTGAACATTATTTTGTGCTCGTTTATGCTCAAAATCAGGATTAGATTCGTTATGGACCAAAAATAGGGTTTAGTGAGGTAAATATTTACCGTTGACCATATACCTGAGTGCCGTGATAGCCCAGTGAATATGACCTCTGCCTCCGATTCTGGAGGGTGTGGGTTCGAATCCGGACCAGGGCATGCACCCCCAACTTTGCGGTTATGTGCATTTTAAGAAAATAAATATCACGTGTCTCAAACGGTGAAGGAAACACATCGTGAGGAAACCTGCATACCAGAGAATTTTCTTTATCCTCTACGTGTGTAAAGTCTGCCAATCCGCATTGGGCCAGCGTGTAGACTATTCGGCTTAACCCTCTCATTCTGAGAGGAGACTCGAGCTCAGCAGTGAGCCGAATATGGGTTGATAATGATTATATACCTGACTATTAGTGGACGCCCCCACCGATTCACCAACGTAGTTCTCGTGGGATTACGAGGAATAAAGTATCTAAACCACATGCTACTCGCTAATAATGTGGCTTTTATTGGTCAAAGAATCTGGTGAATGGTTTAGATGTGGAAGCAAAAACAAACAAACAAACACGCTTACATTGGCATTTATGATAATAGTAGATGTGATATCGTCACAATTTCAAGCCTTGCTCCTAGTTTTGTTTAAGCCGTCTGTGAAAATTGCGGGAACATCCGTTTACAAGTATGGACGCTTAGACAAACACACAAATTAAAAAAATATATTTCAATGACTCCTTTTAAATTTCCCCCATCTCAATTCAAAAATAATACTCTAAACATCTGTGTATCCTCTGAAAGCTGCTGCTACGTATAAGGCTTCTTTTAGACAACCACCTCACACCTAGACCTCCTTGCTTTTATCGGGACCTTTAACCATTTTTCCTTTTTTTTTTGTTTGAAAGAGTATATTTCCAGATTGGTTTCATTTAATTTCCATGAAAAACAGTTCAGTAATATTGGGTTAAAATAAAATATCTGAAATACATGTACGAAATTGCCAATACTGTGGCGCTATCGGTCATTATGCTAGGACCAGGGCCGGACCGTCCATACGGCGAACGGAGCGGTCGCTCCAGGCGCCAAATCCTAGGGGGCGCCTGGAGTGACAATCCGATATACGTTAGGCTACGAACTTTTCAAACGTCCCTAGTATATAATGTTAGGAGCAAACAGGAAAGGCGCCATAATTGGATCTCGCTCCATTCTAAAATTTACCTCGGGCCGGCGCTGGCTAGGACGTACTAAAAACAGAAAATTAGAACCGACTTCAACGATGCATTACTCTAAAAAGCATAAAATAACATATTCGTACCTATGTCATTACTATTGATCTCGTAATGCATCTTTGAAGTTAGTTAATTTTTTTATGTTAAAAATACTTTATACATCAATCAATAAACTAGCGCAAGTTCTAGTTAGCATTTATAGAAAGAGAATCGATCATTGTCATGTAATATGGCAAATTAAATATCACGTGTCTCAAACGGTGAAGAAAACACATCGTGAGGAACCCTGCATACCAGAGAATTTTCTTAATCCTCTACGTGTGTGAAGTCTGCCAATCCGCATTGGGCCAGCGTGGTGGACTATTGGCCTAATCCCTCTCATTCTGAGAGGAGACTAGAGCTCAGCAATGAGCCGAATATGGGTTAAGAATGATGATGTCAAATAATGTAAAATATTACAATAATGACATATAAAAATACTGTATATGACATTTTTGTAATTTCACCTGCACACAATTTATACCTATTAACATTTTGTGGAATTCTCATTAGGAATGGGGAAAATAATTAAAACACAGGGATAGTGTTGTTTTATTTTACAATTCCAAATTAAAACTTATACTTTGTTGTAACATTTTTGATTCAATAAAGTTCTTCTACCGGCATCTCTCATCTGAAACAAGTGAAAAATAACATTAATAAAAACATAATTCTTCGTTCTACTTGAAATACACCTTTGCAATTACATAATTCGTGAAAACTAAATATCCAGTAGTTTCATAGATTAACGTAGACAGTCAAAAATACAACACAACCGTTTTGAGAACCTCCTTTTTTTTAAAAAAGGACCTTGGTTAGACTCATTTAAGATATGCTATAAGGCAGTCATGCTATAGCTATCTCAGTGCTAAATATCATCCAGACCCTTCTGGATTTTGGACTTTTAAATGGTGTAACTTTGTTTTATAGTATTTGAGTATAACAAAAAATATTCAGTTTTATTATAAGTACATCAATGTAAACACTAATTCACAACTGTAGAGGTTGAATTTTAAAAATTCTTGATTTATTCAGATTTCTGAACAAATTTTTAAAAACTGAAACTATAAATGAAGGACTTTCCATACAAACTTTCAATACTATTTCACCCCCTTCTTATTTTATTTCTGCAATAAAACGTATCCCATAACCTTCTCCGTCTTAAACCGTACCAAGTTTCATTTGAATTAATTCGGTGATAACGAATTATTTTATTTAACGAAAAATACGAACAGACAGACGAACAGCATCGATTGTATAATGCCCTCCAATAAACATTTTCAAAATATCTTCAACTAGCTGATGCCGCGCGGTTTCATCCGCGTAGTTCTCGTTCCCGTGGGAATACCGGGATAATATGTAGCCTTCCTCGATAAATGGACTATCTAACACTAAAAGAATTTTTCAAATCGGACCAGTAGTTCCTGAGATTAGCGCGTTCAATCAAACAAACAAACTCTTCAGCTTTATAATCTTAGTATAGTTGTAACGTCATAATTTCATCTGTAACGTTTATTATAAGTAAGTATACATAGATAGATAAAATATAGATATAGATATAGATTTGAAGATTCATTTTAGTAACGATTTACTAGATTATTTACACTATATTCTCGGATCATCGCCTCTAAACGGTCCGAAGATCTCACGCAGCTTCCCGCGAGCGCGGAGAAAACGGCTTTCTCTCATCTCGGCTCGTCTAACCCGACGCTGGTTCTTGTTACCTCACAGTTCATTAGTTTTTATTTGTTTGCATTAGCTCGGAAAGGTCATTGTATGTGACCTTATTGGAGAGAAATTTTTAATACATTTTCACGTTAATAAAATAATGTTATGGTGATAATAAATACTTTATTTTTCTTTTTAAATGTTAATTAACTGAATAAAGAGTGGTTGCCTCAAGGATATTTTTTGCAAAAAAAAAGTCCTCCCACTACTACACAGGTTTAGGTACTGTGTTAGTATAGTATAGAGGTCCAATACAAGTTTTCAAATTGATCGAATGCAGCATAAGTGTTTTATGTTCTGTGATCCTCAACATATTACCTAGTTAAAAATGTTGACCATCTCTCGGTCCATTAAATTTTTATCATGTCAAATAGTGACAACATCTAACACATTTAACCATTGAGCCGTGGTAGTCCAGTGGATATGACCTCTGCCTCTGATTCCGAAGGGTGTGGGTTCGAATCATGTCCGGTGCATGCACCTCCAACTTTTCAGTTGTCTGCATTTTAAGAAATTAAATATCACGTGTTTCAAACGGTAAAAGAAAAACATCGTGAAGAAACCTGCATACCAGAGAATTTTCTTACACGCAGATAATAAAGAAAATTTGCCAATCCGCCTAATCCTTCTCATTCTGAGAGGAGACTCGAGCTCAGCAGTGAGCCGAATATGGGTTGATAATGATAATAGCATAGAGGTCCAATACAAGTTTTCAAATTGTTCTAACATGTGCAAACATATTACCTAGTCAAAATTATTTTTTTCATTTATTTACAATTACTTTTATAAAGATTAAAAAGAATAATAAGATCTAAATTTTTAATAAATTAAATAATTAGAACAAATACACACCATCTAAAATTATTGTCGACCATCTCTGGGTCCATTACAATTTTATTATGTAAAATAGACAGTACCTAACTCTACAACTCTTAATCATTTTACCATTATATAATTTACCATTAAATGAATATTCGCATCTAAACAGTACACGTGTTATTACAAAGTGTAGACATAGTAGTAATATTACAAAGTAGATACCCAATCACCCATAATCCATGAGTCATGCCAACAAGGCGTGGGTTGGTGACCATTTTACGCAAAACATGTATCGTAAAACTATTATAGCAATTATGGTGAAGTAGGAACTGAGTTTTATTATGGGGTGGAATTTTTTCCACGAAAGTATGCGCCTAGTTGATATTCTTGGTATGGTAGATACTGAATAACTTTGTTACCTATTGTATTTATACATAGATATAAGGATAAAAATCTCGCCAAGAGGCATTGAAGGAGTGTGGTGGGTTGAAGCTCCAAATCTTATACGAGTGGGTGATATGCGCCCTGTAGTAGGCTATAAATAAAGATAGGCTGATAATAATAATAAAATTAATGATATATTATCGATTTTGAGATGCCTTACTATAGGTACGACCCAGCGTCAGTTCTTGAAAATAGCAGTGCATTGCTCTACTGGGACCGAACGATTATCACTGACAGGTATATTGTAGCCAATAGACCTGATATAGTGCTAGTCGATCGGTCAGTGCGTCATGCAATAATTGTTGATATTACTGTTCCACATGACGATAATCTGGTTAAAGCCGAAAAGGAAAAAGTATCAAAATACTTGGACCTCGCTCACGAGATTAACGCCATGTGGAATGTTGAGTCAACTATTATTGTTCCGATAGTTGCTTCAGTCAATGGTCTTATAGCGAAAAGCTTCGACCAACACCTTAAGAAGCTTTCGCTTAACTGTTGGATCAAGAGTCGGATACAAAAGGCAGTGATTCTTGAGACGGCGCGTATTGTGAGGAGGTTCCTCACTCTGGAGCCCTGACCACCGGTTGCTTGGGCACTCAAATGCCCCGCAGCGGGAGGGTGAATTTTTTTTTATAAATTTTTAATAATGTTTTGTATTTTATACTTATATTGTTAAAAATTTTAAAAAAAGAAGTAATAAATAAATGAGAGAATAAGTAAAATTAATTTTATCAAAATATAGTAATTAATTTCAGAAGTAGATTTTCTTATCTCATAGAAAAGGCTTGGTAGGGAAAGGGGGATAAATAGTGATCTACAAAAATTGGGAAATAACTACTTTTTTTTCATAAAAATAAAACACAAAATGCATAAAACTACAATTTTCAAGAAATCGTTTCTATTGTAACGGAAACTATTAGTAGATACTTCAATTATTAATGTTAATAACGATGTATTAGTTAATTAGCAGTTTGAGATAAATGGACTTACTTGTAAACGTTAATTGATTAACGTAATTTATCCAATTATTTAGGAGATTAAATATCGCTCTGTAGTTTGAACTTTATCCACTTTTGTTGATGGCTATGACATATATTACAATCAACTAAGAATAAGTTACAAATATTAAATTTAGGTTAAATATAGTAGTAAATATAAATATCTATTTATTATAAGATTGCATGCTGAACTGGCAAAATATGATGGAACTATTATTAAAATTAAAATGTATCTAACCCTTTTTTTGAGCAAACAAATATAATGTTTTTTTATTTCACCTAAAATTTACATGTTTTAATTATTCAGTAATTTTGGGCAATGTTTGCGATACTTGATTACACGATATTTGAAAACCATTTTTAAAAAGAATTTTCTTAATTCTCTAGGTGTGTGAAGTCTGCTAATCGACATTGGGCCAGCGTAATGGACTATTGGCATAGCCCCTCTCATTCTGAGAGCCGAAAATGGGTTGATGATGATAATGACTCTAAGTTAGAACATGTACTTTTAGCTATTACTACTACTTATGCTTAGTTCTTTACGTCTTATTGAATCTTATTACCAAAGCTATGCTAAACACAAATTGGCCAATCACTGTTTGTTCGTAAACTATCGTGAAAAGCAAATAGCTGCTCATTAAGGAGAAAGCTCGTTCGCCATACTCGCACTACGAAGATGTTGCACAACGGAAAGGCACGCGGATTATGCAAATATTCAAGATCAAAGCAAATAGATCACGTAACTCGACCGTTTGAGGCAGATGAACAGTTTTTAGTAGTACCAAATTATGCCCCGCGGATTTAGCCGCGTAAATCCTACTAATATTATAAACGCTACTACTGAAGCGATTTGGCTGAAATTTGGAATGGAAATAGATTTTACTCTGGATTAACAGAAAGGCTACTTTTTATCCCGAAAAAATCCTTGGATTCACGAGATTTACGAAAACCTTATGATTTTGATGATACTCTTTCAGGCCTCGGCTACTGAACCTAATCGCCTGAAATTTGAAGTAGAGATAGATTATAGTCTGTATTAACACATATACTACTTTTTATCTCGAAAAAATCCATGGATCCCGAGGGATTTGTGAAAATGTAAATTGCTAGAGAAATACTAGCGCTGTGCTTATTTCTTAAGACACAAAGCATTGATGTGTAGCGATTTTAAAGGTTTGGTTACATAGCACTATAGAACGTTATTCTTATGAAGTGTCTCTCTGTTGCAGGCGTTGGTTTTCCACTAAAAATAGGCTATCAGTTGGTTCCGTCAAATATTACTACAGAAACAACAGCTGTTCTATGGTTTTCAAACCATAGAACAGCTGTTGAAATTCAAATTAGCGAATGGCTTCTGTGAACTAAAAAAGGGCGTTGTGACACGCAGTTGAGTTAAATTTATGATAATATATGATGTTAAGTAACTTGTCAAACGTGAAAATCAGCTTGAAGTACCTTTTCTTGCTTATAACTTTTACCTAAAACTTTTCACAACGCTAGTAATATGTTGTTTATATTTATTAGTTTCTATCATTCTTAGCCTGTTTAAATGACCATACAAGGGGTCTCGCTCCTTATAGGACTGAGGATATGGTGCTTAGATCCACCACGCGGTTTGATTGTGACCTTAGCTTAAGGTGAAGCAAAGGTGGTCAATTTTTTAACAGTCATCATTCTACGTTAATAATGACCAACAGCTTTATGTGCTCTATAAGTGCTTTATGTACTAATATCTAAACAATCTTGATAATTCTATAATAATGAAATCATTACTTTATAAAAATATAATTGCTACAAGGTTTTACGACATTTTTAGAAAGAAAGAAAATAAAGAAAGAAAAATTTATTCAGAATACACATCATACAAAGGAAAGAGAGAAAAAAAACAGAGAGAGAATTATTCTTTAATTTGCCTCCACGGGGACAAGCAAAGATTGTAGACCATACTCTTATAAAGTATTGTGTTAGACACAGAGACAGAAAGAGGTGAATTCCGAGAATTGCGAGTTATATTACATAGTTACAGAATAACCCTCCTGGTCACAGATAAAGTCACGATGTCTAGCTAGTGTAACGTAATATCGTTAAGTTATCGCAATGAGATTTCCATTTTCCTCACAAGCTTTGCTGTTAGCATACAGAATAAAGGGTAAATACTCGATACACGTAATGTATGCGTACACGGACCTTGGCTCGCATTGGGATTATTATAGGACAAGTATACAACCAACGGATGGTTTTGCAATAATGTAATGTTTAGTTAATCATATAGTCGTAAATTCCCACGGCAACCAGCTTTACATCCTGTGGGGTGTGGCGCTTCTGGCGGTCTCGACCTACGTTGGTTGGTCGAATAGTTATTGACTTGTTCTATGGTTCTGTACTTTCATAAAGGGACGGGAGGTAAATTCTAAGGGTATCTATTTTGTGAATGAATGAACAAATTAATTAATCTATTATTAATATTATACAGCTGAAGAGTTTGTTTGTTTGTTTGCTTGAACGCGCTAATCTCAGGAACTATTGGCCCGATTTGAAAAATTCTTTCACTGTTGGAAAGTTACATTATCCCCGAGTGCTATAGACTACATTTCATCCCCGTATTCCTATGGGAACGGGCTCCACGTGGGTGAAACCGGGCAGCGTCTGCTAGTCTTTTAAAATATACAATATTAGGTTTAGGACAACGAAACAAACAAACAAACAAACAATAAACTCACTTTAGTTATAGGAAAATAGTAGCGTAAAATGATATTTACTTAATAGATGATTCTATTTTTGATACAATTAAAGTTTTATCATAATACAAGTACCTATAACAACAAAATGATCTTTTATTCGTTTATCCTTTCGAGCTGCATCATCATCATCATCATTATCAACCCATATTCGGCTCACTGCTGAGCTTGAGTCCCCTCTCAAAATGAGGGGTTAGGCCAATAGTCGACCACGCTGTCCCAATGCGGATTGGCAGACATCACACTCGCAGAGAATTAAGAAAATTCTCTGATATGCAGGTTTCCTCACGATGTTTTCCTTCGCCGTTTGAGACACGTGATATTTAATTTCTTAAAATTTGAAAAGTTGGAGGTGCATGTCCCGGACCGAATTTGATATTTGGCTCTTATATTAAATTGATAATTGATGTTCATGTGGATTGTCTAAGGACTAAAACGTTTATTCAGGATACATATGTAAACATAATACTACACAATACGGTTACAGTAGTAGCTATAAGGTACTAGGTATGCAACCAAAATACTAATTATTTCCAATGTGAGCCAAGGCTACACACGTGTGTGTCGACATGCATTACGTGGCGAGCATATTTGGATATAATCTGTATGCAAGCTTTGAACTACTTACAAAGATCGAACTCACAAATAAATCGTATTGGCAATTATTGAAAAAAAAATTGGCTAAAACAAAATTCATTAATGTCATCCTATATCGGTCACGGTCCGTTACAGGTCCAGACTTATCTTCTTAAAGGAGAGAGAGTAAGGAGGTTAGACCCTTCACGCTACTCTAATGTCAGCCACTGACCATTCAATAAGTTCATGAGTTTGCAGCGCTAAACGCAGGACATCTGATAAAACTGATCGTATATTGGTCGCTATGCGCATGACAGATCGCGACCAACACACGACGACTTGACAACCTCATGAACTTATTGGATGGTCAGTGGCTGAAATATGCCCACCATTATGTCAGCCACTGACCATCCAATAATTTCAAGTAAGATTGACAATGTCATATTTTGTAACGACCATTGTGAGATGTTAAAATGATAATGTCCAGAACCAATTACTAAACGTGATTCTCCGACTACGATTTATTAGTGAACAAAATTATTTCATATTAAGTTTCATATAATATTTCATAGTAACCAAGACTCGAACCGAGAACCTTCTGAACCGAGAACGTTCTTCAAAACAACATAGACTAACCACTGGTCCATCAAGGCAGTTTATTTTTATTTAAATTAAGAATTTAAGCTATTTTTAAGTTAGTTAAATTACAAAGTATTTAAATACAAGTAGGTACATTGTTTTAACGACGTCCATTTTACTTGTTATCATCGTAAAAAAGATGTCAAGAGAACATAATGCAATGACCATTTGCAAGGCTTAGTATGTCGAGCTTGGTTTGACCTTTAAATAGTTTCTTGAAAGGAATTCCAATTACAGACGCATCTGCCGTGTTCTAGAATAAAGTATTTACTTTTTAAATAGAGTTTTTAAAGATGCAAAAAATCGACAACATTGTATTCATATTTCATACTTTTGCGCCTTTAAAATCTCAGCAATTATCTCTTGGATTAAATTTTTTTTTTTTGAATTTTGGAATTGAATGGCTGGCTTTAAAGTTATATCAATTCTTGGACATATTTGGTTTCATTTGTTCAGTTTTGGTCTGATAGAAGTCTCCGGCAGTGGCTAGACATTTTATTCATAAACCCTTAGAAGTACAGCACCCTTTGATTGATTCTTCAGACAAAACGTAGGTACTTTGTAATGTAACATATGTACGTCTAAAAATAAAATTTATACAACTATGTATTTATATTAGGTATTCATATACTTAATATGTTTTTATGTTGTGTTGTGTTATGTGGTTTATTTCGGTATATAAATAAACTTATATACATACATTAACATACCTAATATATTTTTTCCTCTGTAAACATTTCCATAATACATAAAAACTAGTTTCAGGACGTTTGCGTAAAAAAAACTCGCTAATTATAACAGATTTAAATTCTAGAAAACTTAAAAGAAATTAGCGCATAAAACTTGATGTCGATAGATATTATAACCATAAATTTTGTAATAGGCATAAAATTGTCGATTAAAGAAAAAAACCAGGCACACCTGTGGTCATTTCCCCCCTCCCCCAGCGATCAAAGACTTCCTTACAAGTTCACATCGAAGAGCCCGGTTCACCTTGAGGCTACATTCCTACAAATTCGTATTATTATTCTGTAACTGCCAACCTACGCGCAGTTTGTATTTGATGTCACAGTTTAGCGAATAACAGTTTGGTTGCTTAACACCGGTTCAAACATAGACAATTGTGCAGAACATCAATTTGATAGCCATATTGGTGATTCTCGTAAAAAAAATTGCGCATAAATATAAATAAATTTCAGTTGAAACATAGAGATAAAAAGTAGGTTATGTGAAATTTTGTGTGTGCTGAGTAAAATTTCATTCAGATTTGTGCAGCTGTTCTGGAGCTATAGTTGTACAGAACACAGAGAACAGAGTATTTATTTAAATTTTTACTAACGTGAACATTTTTGATTTGCTAAAACTAATATCAATACAAGGAAAACATAAAGATCCTAAATTAATACTCATGATTAAATTAATGCAAAGCCCATGTGGGTACGTGATATATGAGCGTGTTCGTTAAAGATGTAAGTAGATATTGTTCGATTAATGGGTACCTATAAGAGAACCTAATATACAGATCAAAATTCCTTATACGTAAGCTAAGTTTCCCTGCTCGATGAGGCTGGATGTTATGTTTAGAGGCATTTAAAAACAAATGTTACTTAGCGCAAGTTTCAGTACTGTATGATTGCTCAGCTGTGATCATTATGCATGGTTAGATGTATTAAGATAAGCCTTTGTTATTTATTAACATTGTCCGTAACAACGTCCGTATGATCAGTTACCACTCATGATCATGATCGTAAGCGAACGAATAAGTTTAGCATTCATTTCAATATAATAATCATTTGAAACATAGTTAATCGAAGTATCAATCAATCAATTTATTGACATTAATTTACTAATGCAACGTATAATCTGAATATTTTATCGTTAATAGGGTTTAAACAGAATTTAAATTATAATTATTGAAACCATTGTCTAATTATAATTATTTTGAATGTGAATTTAATTTATTTGGATATTTCTAAGCCAATATTTATTTATCATTAGAAAGTTACTTTTTTACTGAGTAACATATAACCTAAATGTTATCCCTGTATTCCCACGGAAACCCTGAGTGAAACTGTGGGTAGTCCGTTAGTACTTATGTTTGGACTAGCGGATGCCTGCGACTTCGTACTTAATCTGGCCCTCTCGCAAAATCCGATCTTAGTGGATGTTTACTAACTATAAGCTACCTCCCTGTCAAATTTGAACTTTGTATATAAAACGGTTTTCGAGACGAGTGACATTTCGCTGCATTATAATAAGACGATTAGCACAAATAAGATTAAGAGTGAAGATGAATGTTACGTAAAGAAAAGATTTTTACATGCAAAGTTTACTTATCATTAATAAAAAAAACCTTATCTTTTTTAATAACATCTAAAATATGAAGGCAACGTAAAGTTTGCCTTTTGTCATGTAATCATTGTTATACAATGATTTGATATTGTTATAGAATGAAGAGACTTGATTTCACAACCTTATAAGTTGCAACTTGCATTGTATACAAAAATGAGAGTAGGTTGGAACTATGTGGGACGATAACAGAAAAGATAAGAAGGTACTTGTAACAGTCGATAATTACAATTTTGTACATCTTTGGCTTAACTGCCTGTTTGATATAAAAGAGTATTTACTTTTGGACGATGAGATCCTCAATTTGCGTCCAGATTGAGGTTATGAAATATCGAGTAATTTTTCTAATATAGTCTCTGATTTATTCTTTACAAGTTAGCCCTTGACCACAATCTCACCTGATAGTAAGTGATAATGCAATCTAAGATGAAAGCGAGCTTGTTATAGGAGTTGGATGAAAATCCACACCCCACCCAAAAAAGGGTCGGTCTTGTCAATCTATAATTTCTAATATAAATATATGGATATTTTTTAAAAGAACATTTGCCATATTTTTATAATTAGACCAATATTCCCGTTCCCCTCCAACTAGGCGGAAATACTGTGCTATGAGTGGGTACGACGATAGACCAACGGGGATCGAACCACCACCCCTCGGTGATGAGTCCGGCCGCTCTCACCGATGAGCTATTGACGCTTTTTGCTAATTACTACCCTAAGCCCGCTAACCCGTATTTAAGCAACGTTGTTAGTCGAAGCTCCAAAACTCTTGTGAGGAGAGGGGTACGTTATACAGTACGTTATGAAAAATAGACTAAATTTTGATTTCAATAAATATTCAAGTACCTAATGAATTTGTTATTTCAAGATTTCCGACTACAGCTTTTACAAAGTTTTAATACTAAAAATGGCTATATAGTTAGTCTGTACGCCGTAGAAGTGGGTGCGAGAGGATTACCAGCAAAATCTCTCTAAAACTTGCTTAAAGACCTTGGCCTCTCTAGAAGTGCAGCTAGTTCCATATTAGAACGAGTATCCAAAGCTGCTCTAATAGGATCTTACCAAATTTGGCTAGGCAGGGAGAATAACACGAGCAGAGAACGGGGAGTGTTGATCGATCGTCAAGGAATTCCTTAACCCTACATCCTGTAGTCACAAGTTCAGGACTCTGCTCGAAGTTCTTCTCTCTACCACGCGAGGGACCCGGCACCCGTACGGTGAATCCATGGATTGCTAAGATATTCGTCTCATAAAAATATGTAGCCATTTTTCAATGTCGAGATCGTGCGGTGTGAATGTTGAACAGTGAAATTATTATTTTGAATATGGAAAGTGAAAGCCCAACGTGAGTTTGCATTTTTTATGAGTGACGTCTTCCTGAGATAATATTCTACATAATATTATTTTAGTTAACGACAAGTTAAAAAACTGCACATTACCGCTAGAGAAGTTTTCACTTAAATATAACCCGACATTGTTGAAGTAAACTATACCTACTTTTACTTTCATCATTATAGTATCTAAAACAATATAAACTAAATACTTCAATAATACAAATACCTATGTGCTTATATAGTATGTAATGTACCTACCAATAAACTTATATTGCTAATATTTGGTTTTTCTTTGTTTTTTGTTATGAATGAACTAAAAAACTACTCGACAGATTTTAGAAATTCTCACACCATAAGAAAGCTACACTTTCAAAGTAAAATAGGCTATATTTGATCTTCAAAGTAAAATAGGCTATTATGTTATCTCTATATTATTTCCACGAGTGCCTACTACGCGGTTAAAACCGCAGGGCGATCAATTGTCGATTGCAACTCGATTTTACTTACATAAAATATTGTGTAATATAATTTTTATAATTAAAATCAATGTGGTTATCAGATATGGGTAATTAACAGAAAGTGTTACATATATGATATAACTACCGGTACTTTGTGTTACTTTCATCTTAAAGGCTTGATGAATATTCAGTATTTTTGGAGCTCCACAGTTCCGTTGAAACCTCAATAGCTCTGTGATTAAGGGACTCAAATCAGGTTTTGATGTTCTCTCTTTGGACTACTGTCTTATGCACAGAACGTAAAAAACGTTAAAGCCAAGCGGAAATTCTTAGCGGAATCTTTTTGTTTGGCTGGCCTTTTTTTTCTTTTAACTACCAAAATTTTACAGTGAAGTCTCTTTTGATATCTCCTTATATAGAAGAAGAATTTTGGAGCTTACCAAAATTACCCACCACGCAAACTTAAATTCAAAATTAATTTATTGAATGTTTAAAGTTACTCAACACAAAAAACACGTAACGTATTATAGAATTTCATAGTGCTCAGAACTCCCTCAATTTATAAAGTTGGTTGCAAACATGTCAGTTTCACATATCTCGATTAGTGTTTCTCAATATTTCACATGTAATTTAAAAAAAATGGCACAATATTGTCCGTATAAACATTTCCCAAGCGGCTAACGACGAAACTAAGCGATTACTTAACAACTGACTTTTATGGTTATTATGTAAATTGGTTGAAGCGTAAACCGGTTGTGTTGTGATAGAAATGTATGGGATGGCGAATCAGTACAGACGAACATACGCAAATGCGTGGGATTTTATTATATATTCGTAAAAATAAATGTTGAATAGAATCGTTAGTTTGCGGAAGTCGATCGTAAGCAATTAATAGGATCGCTTATTTCGCTACCAACTTTACCCGCAACTTCGTTTGAAAGTCTGTTTTTCACAAATTCCGCCATGGATTTTTCCGGGGCTAATATGTTAATCTAGGGTAAAATAACCCTATTTCCAAATTTCAGCCAAATCGTTTCACAAGCTACGGTGTGAAGGAGTAAAAAACATTCACACTTACACAAACTTTCGCCATTGCAATATTAGTGAGATTTTCCGCGATAAACAAACGAACCCAAGCTGCGGAAATCCATTCAATAACTAAGACTTTGAATTGACCATTGAAGAGTAAACATATTTTAAGGATGTTCCAATTTTAGGAGTGATCCGTGGGTAGTTTGTCAAAGACATTAGATTCGTCGGTTTTCCATGAAACATCTTTACATAGTATCGCTGGTATCGCTTCCCGCGTTACTGAGCAATGAGGTTATGAACGATATATAGAGAGATTGAAGAACAAAGTGTATACCATGTAATAAACGTGGACGAAGTCACGGACATACTTATTTATTTTATTTATTTATACTTTATTGCCCAAAACAAAAACAATAACAAAGAAAACAAAAGAAAACATAGTAAAGTAGTATCAATGAAAACTTATTTATCGTATAAAATATCGAATACATTATTTTTGTATTAGTCATTGATATTTTAATAGTAATACGTACCTACTTAAATATAATCTTTATTCATATTAACAATATTAATGAATGCATGTGGTGATTATCTGTGTAGGTATATTATAAAAAACATCAAAAACAGTTTATGTATTATAAATTTGATTTATTGAATGAGTTATATATATACTTTATGTAAGATCTTAATAAGAAAATCAATAAATTAAATTAAATTGAGAGAGCCGTGATAGCCCAGTGGATATGACCACTGCCTCCGATTCCGGAGGGTGTGGGTTCGAATGCAGTCCGGGGTATGCACCTCCAACTTTTCAGTTGTGTGCATTTTAAGAAATTAAATATCACGTGTCTCAATCGGTGAAGGAAAACATCGTGAGGAAACCTGCACACCAGAGAATTTCTTAATTCTCTGCGTGTGTGAAGTCTGCCAATCCGCATTGGGCCAGCGTGGTGGACTATTGGCCTAACCCCTCTCATTCTGAGAGGAGACTCGAGCTCAGCAGTGAGCCGAATATGGGTTGATGACGACGAAATTAAATTGTTTCCTTTCATTAAAATTAATGTCTTGTCAAAGTAGATACTACTTATAAAACTTATAATAAAGGTTTGAAATATAAATTACAATGAAGTGCTACTTAACTTAGGACTGATTGGATTATGTTCATAGTTTTGATACTTTTTTGAAATAAATTAGTTACGAATTAACATAATGCAACCAATTTAATAACAAATTAATTACAGCGGGATTCTCGCGGCTCCTCTCGCATAGTTCCCATTCCCATGGAAATGCGGTGATAAAATGTAGCCTATGTTACTCACTTAAAATGTAGCTTTCAATTGGTAAAAGAACTTAAAAATCGGATTAGTAGCTTAGGCGTGTAATAAAGGATAAATATGGATATAAAAAATATTGACAGTGTTTGCAAAAAGCTTACTCCTTTACAAAAACATTCCGACGAATTGATAATCTCCTCCTTTTTTTAAAATCGGTTAAAAATAATACTCTACGACCTGCTACAATGTGATCTCGAACCAATAACCTCACGAATTTAAATCAACCTCAGAACCATTGATTCATTGTGGCTCAATGGTTTAATTTATTATTACTATTTTGTTTGAACGTGTCCAACAATAATTGGCATTGACATTTGTAACGAGCAATAAACGTAACATAACGAGTACCAGTAAATGAATCATTGAGCAATCTCGCGTGAAAATCTAAAATGCTAATTTTATCTAGTAATTTTATCTGTGACCTCATGGTGTTATTTTCCGAGTTGAGACCGCAGGCTTTGCCGCAAGCTCTCGAGTGTCCTATGTACCTAGTATTTTATGTACTTTATGGTAATAATGGTACTAATTTAATGTTTAATTTGTATATTCTTGATATGGAATTTACTTTAGAAACTTTAGAATTAACTTTTCAGCAAATGTGGTAAATGTTGGTAAAGAATGTTTTTCAGAATTCAAAATCTACACTAATGAAAAGAATTTATTTCCTAACAATAGCGCATTAATAATGAAAGAAAAAGTTACTACACAAATAAATACACACACACACACACACATAGTTCCTTAAATAAAAATTATGAATACGAATATGTTTTATTTGTAGATTAATTTTTATTTTAAGAAGCAAACTTAGGTAGTGCGTAAGTACTCGTATGTACACGTAATTTTTGCACAGTATAAATTATATCAAATATCCTGTAGTTTTGATAAAATTAATATAAATAAAATTATATTAATATGTCTGTACACAACATTTAAATTTACTTATTTTATAAATTATGTATAAGATAATCTTAGTCTTAGTTATAAGAACAAGTAACCCTATCTAAATTATAGACAAGAAAAGCCAAATAAAAATATGTATATGAAAGTGTGGATTATTTACTCGTACTTATTTAATCAATTATAATGTTAATCTATATATCTAACTAAAACTATCAACTTGATTGTAATAAATAATAAGTTAAAAAAAATAAAAAGTTCTAAATTTAAGAGCTCATATACAAATTCAAAACAACTAACCGACTATTCCACTAACAGGCAGCGAAGGAGCGGCGTCCGTTCCTGCGCCGGACCAAAGCGACTGCGCCGCCGGACACAACGGACGCAACGGACGCACCGGACGCGACCACCGTCGCCCCGGACACAACCACCAACAAGTACACACGGCGCGGGAACAACAGGTTCAAGATACAGAAAACGGAAAAGAAACCCGTAGCGGAGGAGAAAACGCGGGAAAACGTTGCAGGGAAACCATCGTTCAATGGCGCCGCGACTCGGAGTGATAGACCCCGCAACTTCGTGCGCCGCCGGCTCGGTGGGGCGAACGGTGAGTCCGGTTTTTGCATTCACTGTGTCTACAGACGTGCCAATTAGGTCGCTTCTGACTTAGTCATGAGCGATTTTATCTAGATGTTATGTTAGCTAGATACAAGTATAACGAAGTCTTGCTGTTTTATAAATTTTAATTTGTTTAAAATTACTCAAAGTTAATGAACCGACTTTCATAAGGTGTATTATTAAGTAAAAGACGCAAGATTTATTTGAAATCGGTCTAACCTTAAAGACCAATTTTCCGATTACGAATTTAAACCAAAAATATGATAACTTAGGTACTTTCATTCAATAAATAGCATCACGAGACCTTCTTTTCTACTATAGTATTTATTGATTTAAATAGAGAAAATTTCATCAAAGACAAAGACAAAAAGCAGAAGAAGACCATGATCATACACAGTGACAAACTCAACATAACGACTTAATTAAGTAAACGAACTATATCTGAGAAAAGTCCATAAATGCTAGGTAAGTAAAGTAGGTATTATTACGTACTAGCGGACGCCCGCGACTTCGTCCGCGTGAAAGTCGTTGTATACTTTCAACTACCCCTATCCTACCCTACCCTAAACTACCTCTACCCTACCCCTACCCTACCCTATCCCAACCCTACCCCTACCCTACCCGTACCCTACCCCTACCCTACCCTACCCTACCTCTACCCTACTCATTAAGGCTGCACTTCGTTATTTATTCCTCCCACCGCGAGTCGTGTCGAGCGCGGGAACCGTTACACAAAAATAATCCATATAGCATGAATTAGTATTCCCGCGCGATGGCTTAGCGTATTTCTTGTATAACTTTGGTGTTTCTTTACCGATTTTTATGATTCTTTTTTTATAATATATAGGTAATAATGTTAACTTTTTTAGTTAGGGATGAGTGATGAGTGTTATAAATTTAAGAGTAGACAAATATAATTAGAAAGCTCCGAACTGCTAAGCTATCGGGAGTTACACGTGTTATTATGAGTCAACCATAAAAGATAGACATATATATGCTGTTGTGTTTTTATAGATAATTTTAAGGAGAACATTTGCGTCATACATGATTTCTATGTAGCTTTAACCATTAAGGCTGTACACGCGACGGAAGCTTAAAAAATTGAGTAACTTCTCCCGTTTTCTCAACATTTCTCTTCACTGCTCTGCTCCTATTGATCGTAGCGTAATGAAAAGTATACTATAACCTGCCCAGGAGTATGTAGAATAATTGTACCAAGTTTCGTTAAAATCCGTCTACTAGTTTTTGTTTCTATAAAGAACATACAGACAGACAGACAGACAGACAAAAATTTTACTGATTGCATTTTTGGCATCAGTATCGATCACCAATCACCCCCTGATAGTTATTTTGGAAATATATTTCATGTACAGAATTGACCTCTCTACAGATTTATTATAAGTATAGATAAATAGATTGCTAAATCAGTCACGTAACAGTATAAAAATAGGTATAAACCATTGCATTACACAAGCCTTGCTTTTAACAGGGAAGTAGGTGCCAGTTATTTATTACGTTCAGAAAATAGCAGTAGCTTGACATGATTTATTTATTAGATTAGAAAGTAGATGCGAATGACTTGTAAAACTCATCTTCAGACTGATAAACTAAAAGTCTACAGCCAATTGGAAGTCAGCATGTCTGTAGACGTCCTTTTTTGCATTCACTAATATCTGCACACAGCATTAAAACAGCGCATGCTAAAACCGCCTTTCGAAACTGATGTATCCATATAATTACACACATTATTCCGTGCATTGTTTACGAAATAGTTAGAAATATATTGTGTGCATAGTACTACACAGAACTGGGCTTTTTGCATTCACTAACATTTACTCATAATATTAGAAGTGTACATAGGAAAATCAACTTTGTAATGATAAGTCTAATGTAATAAATGCTATTATTGCTTAATATATTTTCTTGATGTACACAAGTGATTGTAAACTGTATAGGTCTTCAGTTCTCATAGTTGTTTACTATTGAAAGCTGCGTAATTAACTCTTCGTTTTCAATCCATTGAATTTTGTTTATTCAATGACAACATAAAATGGTAATCAAATGCAATCTCATCTGATGGTAAGTGATCAAGCGATATAAGAAATACGTACGGTAATTATAAAATAATACCTAAGTCATTTAAACTAACCCTTATTCCATACGTATTCCTATATGATATCGCACTAAACAGCATAGAATCTTCCTTTCCTGTATGATGTTAACTAACAGTGCTCTAGATAGTACAGTCACCTTCTTACCGGAATCTGCCTGAGGTGACTGAGGCACGTGTTCAGATTAGCTCCTCGAGATCCGGGCATGTACGAGTATTTAGTTCGGTGCTGCTTGTTCATTGAGTAGTATGAATTGTAGTTTTTCTTTTGGTTTGCTCAACACGATGACGTCACGACAAGTTGCTGTCGCGCGCTTCAGCTTCTTTTATGGCCGCTTTTTGCTTCATGTAGCGGCGTTTGTGGCTGTCGCGTGTGGCCCGTGTGCGGCGACACTTAAGAACAAGAGAAAGAGCCCTCGCTCACTAACAACTTTTAGTTGGCCGATTAAAGAACATGTATAGCGATGTATGACAGCCCGCACATCTGTCCAACTAAATCACGCACAATTAATAAATTAATTAAACAAATAAAAAAACCCGACTGCATAAAGTATAAAAAAACTAAAAAGAAAAAAAAACAAGCTCAGTCCAAAAGTGTAGAAAGCAATTAGAAAACAGTCGGGACCTTAGATATTTGGTAGAATGATTTTCTTCTACATTATTTAATAGGTTAGAAAAAAAAATTTTTTTCACCTCGAGTCTATAGCGTCACAGTCGTCTTGTTATTTTTTTTTAGTTTCACCTATCTAAGAACACTTGGGTTATTGAGACAAATTTAACGATATCCTAATTATGTAAATCCGTTTAGTGGTTTTGAAGATATGAGGTAATAAAGAATATTACATACATACATACATACATACATACATACAAACATACATACAAGATACGCGCGAAAAACATAACCCTTCTTGCGGTTGGGTAAAAAGTCGTCCAACTAAAAATTGACATTGAGCGCCTACCCAAAGATGCCGGTAGGGCATAGACCACAGATTTACTTCAATGACACATAGTTAGTGTTTACATTTAAAAGTACGCATAGACAATATTTCCAACAAAAAAGTATGACGCATACAATAAAAATGGAGTTATTTCGGATACGCTTGGATGGCGCGTACTCAATATAATAGGTTGATAACTATTGTAATAATTTCAGTCAATAGGCGTATCAGGTGCCACTCAAACTGAGCTACTGGGTTTTGGTTGCGAAATGCACCACAAGTTGCGTGGAGGTGTGGCGGCTGGCACACAGCCTTACAATTATACACGCCGTTGGTTTCAATTTAAAACTAATTATGAATGTCACAAACTATTAATCCAAAACCATTAAATGTGCAAGATAGATTAATTACTTAATTTAGCTGTAAAGGACATGGCCGAAAAATGACATTGCGTTTACACGTACTTAGCTAGTGTATTTATATAATAAAAATAGAAAGATGAATTAACACATAATTCTTAACCTCTCTGAACTTCTCAGTTTTTATTTAAAAATAAAAAGATTGCAATATGAATTCGTCCACATCCAATGCTTCTGTCCAAAGAATACTCGCGCTAATTGTAAGAACTACTGGTCCGATTTGAAAAATTCTTTCAGTGTTAGATAGCCCATTTATCGAGGAAGGTTATGGCATATATATAATCCCCGTATTCTTACGGGAACGGGAACCAGGCGGGTGAAACCGCGCGGCGTCAGCTAGTAATCAAAATAAAATCCATACCATGCCTAAAGGACTTAGGTGTAGTATCGTGTAAATAACTACATACACATCAATTTTTTTATATGTTTATACGTCTGGTTATATAGAGAGCAACCAATTCATGATATTAATGAAGCACTATAAAACCTTTTAAAAAAATAATGTGATTTAAACAAGCTCATAGGTATTTTAGCACTGTACTGCTAAACATGTAACAATTATTTGTAGGTAGGCGTTATAGATATTTCGATTTCGCGCGAAATAAACATGACATGTTTAAGTCTAGTCTGTTGTAATGACAACTTCTGCGAGTTTAATATTTATAGTAATTTAATATACCAATTTTTAGCATTATAAAATACCAAATATCATTTGTGTACATTGAAATTAGTAACTCATACAAAAATCGGCCATGTCCTTTTACTGTACCTACCTATAACATGATTTTAAGTAACTCATTTGATATTTATAAGCTGGTGATCAGTCACGAAACTATTTAGCTTAGATAGTTTTAGTTTACAAGGTCCAGGGATCGAATCCTGTGTCGGGCTATTAGTTTTCAGTTTAAATTCTCAGCCCGGAGCTTAGAAGATGGTTGGTTTGGATCCATGGTTTCCCATAGATTTTAAGAGGATTTCAAATTATAAAAAGACTTAAGATAAGATTTAACGGGATTTGTGAATAACTGAATACCACGCGGACGATGTCGCGGGCGTCCGCTAATAATTAATAAAGCGATGATGAACAACAAAAACAAAACAATGAGGATATTTTACGTTATTGACTTTGTAGGTCATATTACGAATTACACACGACACCTACATACTACACATACCGTGTACGGACGGCCGTGGCAATGTTTGCTATAACCCGACGTCCTTTCGTCTTCTTATTAAATATCACACGCAAATCATACACGTTACAACATATATGTGCACGCGATAATCACCCACTGTCCTCTAGGATTAAAGTATATAATTCCCTGAAATAATTGTTGGTATTGTTACGATATTCATTTACGTAAAGTGAATCAGACCTCTGCTAAGGTCGTCAAGTGCGAGTTTTCTTAATGACACGGGCGTAACTCGTTTTGATGTTTACACGTTTTCTAGCTTCTCCTTTTTCTTTATAAATAATAATTAGTATTCATAGGATATTTATAGGCTTTAGCGATTTGAATGTATATTTTTGTTTCGTTAAAATAAATTAGGAATAATATAAAGATACGAGGAAATTACTCTTGTTAATTAAATATTGTAAAGAAATTACCATATCAACTATTTCGTATCTACTAAAAAGTTGTTATGGTATGTTTATTTTAGTTTTTTAAAACCTGTTTTATAGAGAACATTATTTACGTAATACATATTTATATATCAAAACGAGACTATTAAAAAAATATCAGATATTGAAAAAAAAAATTAAGCAAAGTTCTATAGTATAAATAAGTTAGACGATCACGCGTTGAACTCTTTTATATGCAGCATTCATTTTAGAGTTGAAATTCATTTTAATTTAACCTTTTTTTACATCTTTGTGGTACTAACTAATGAACTGGCCACCATTCTACAGTCTTTTGACAATTTTTTTTATCAAGGTAATCAAAGGGTAGTATTAACTATAATCTGATGGATTTTGAATCAATCACTCTTTGGGCACTTTATGGTAGGGGAAAATCTCGAGCGATTGCGTCACCGACATGCTTATAGCAGTATATATGTAGCTTTATAGCAAACGTATATTGCTGTGTGTACAATGATTTGATGCTATTAGATATGTTTTCATTTCTATCGGCAGTCTCTATAACAGCCAATTTTTTATCATTATTATTTATTATTCAGATGTGAACGCGGAAAACACTGGTCTGTACACCAGTCTCAAATATGTTACACATAAATATTGCAATGCGACAATAACACGAGACACATTGCTAACATTCTCACGCAAAACGTTTGACTGCTGCGTATTAAATGTTGGCCAATATTATTTACTACGCAATATTATATGATTTCCTTGGCTTCTTTCCGCTGTATGAAAAGTGACGATTACGTAAAGATGCTTTATGACTTTCATATTAAATTTGTTTTTATTCAAGTTATAGTAAATGCATGTCAATTGTTTCCTTACGTATACTTGTTTTTTTGGTTAATGATAAAATCTTTAGCTAGTGATAGATTTTCACAACGCGAGGTCGAAATTTTTTTTAATTATTTATTACGACAAAAATTTACCTTATGGGTGGGAGAAACCAAACGTTATTTTATGCTTTTTTAACAGCACGCTACCCAAAACATTTCCATGATTTTTACGATGCACGTTGTAAATTTAGCGACGTACCTACGGTTTACGATCCGTTTTCGTCGTATCATTTATAGCTATGTATTTTAATCATAATAAATTGTAGGGTCGTCTTAAAACTATCATTAAATATTTTAATACATTGCTTACAAAATCTTTTACAATGTATATTTTTTTAAGGCTTTATAAAAAGAAATTTGAACGTAATTTAATAAAATGAAATGGTGCTATCAATTATTATCACCTTGTTTTCGCAACTCTTCCCAGCGTAAGAGTCAAACACCTCAGCTTCTAGATCACCTTGAGATGTTGTTTAATTAATAAGATGAATAAAAATGTGATAATAAATGTAAATAAATTATGTAGAAAGAATTTAATGACCGGCAGAAAAATAGTCTATAAAAAATATATCGACTGTGGAATATGTAATTATTTTCTTCTATATTTCTGATTAACACACAATATGTAGGTATGCTGGATTTACAATCGCCTTTTAAACATATTTTCCGTCGTTTTCTTTTTTTTCTATTACTAGTTTGAAACCAGATTCTATTTAAAAGAAATGGGAAGAAAACCAGCTGAATTTTTTTTTTTAAATGATAATAATACGTCAAAAATTACAAAGTTTAGTATATTAAAATTATAAAAGTTTAAAATACCATAATATAGTTACGCAAAATTTCGTCTCCTGCAGAAATTCAAGTAAAAGTGGTGTATAATTTCAGAATAAACATTGTATTATATCTTACGTAGAAATGCTAATTTTATACAATTATACCTAATGCTAATTTTATACAATTACATCTATCCAAGTATTAACAAGTACCTAATTACTTCTTGCCGTAATTCATTAATTTGTAATGTATTAATCATAACTACACATTAACTTTGTCATAATTAGAGAGCGCACATAATAGCAGTTTACTGTTACCATCATATTCTTTTATTTGCTTAAAAAAAGACGGTTCTGTCTTTGACTCAATTCTATGTATTACTCGTATGTTTGAACGTCCACGTTTTTCTCAAAACTACCTACTTAACCTAAATGGGCTTTCCTTATTCAAATGCTTACCTCTTTAGGAAGGATTTAGGAGGTCTATAATTTGGAGGCAGTTTGTAACTTTCAAAATAAATGTTGTTAAATGAAATAAATTAAATATCAATAATAAAAATGAATAAAAATCAGCCAGCAGGACGTTCCCAGCTGAACATACACGTAGATCTCCTGTAAGTAAATCCAAATACAACGCAAAATAGATATATATATATATATAATCCATGGATCATCAATAAATACTACTTATATCAATAGAGTAGTTTTTACACTTTGTTCTTTTTATAATCAATCGAGAGAATAAGAACGTGACAAAGAACCGGACCGGAAACCATTTATAGTATGCAGCGTCTAAAAAATCATCAAAGTGTAAAATAATAAATAAAACTTTGTACAAAATACAAATACCTGCTATACTCTATTGCTATATGCTATTACTTTGCCATCAGTAAACGTAAAATAGAAAATTGCATAAAAACCATGGTAGCTACTGTAAAAAGCGAGTAAAACCAAAGTTGGCGACTGGTGGCTAGCGCCGAGATGCGGTGAAAGCAGTCAAGTCTGTCCACGCTTTCTATTATGCAATGTCATTAGATAATCATTACTCATTATGGATGTATGGGAACCTTAGGGGCGGTAAACTTAGTCGACGACTGTAAACCAACGATTTTTCATTCTACAGATATGTTACGTGCCTACAAAGTCACCGCAAAAAGTAATCTGAATTTAGATTTAGCTACTAAACTGAGCGCACAAATGCACAATTTTGTGTTTAATACCAAACATTCATTCATGTATATGTTACGTATGTATATGTGTTTTTTATTCGTCATAATTAGCGCTGACATTAAAATTCAATCTCGCAAACAGAAAATAAATTTAGGTTCAGTTTTGACGCGCTAGTGACATATCTCTTTTATAAAATCTTTGCTATAAACTAGCGTTTTTCATTCGTTGACATGTTAATGCTAGGCTCTCACTTCACGCTATAATTTTCCCTTGGCTTAGACGAGACTACGATAGCCAGATAGCAAATTATAAGTCCCAATCGATAAGATTGATTGATTGATTAAGCTATTACTGGTTCACCTTTGACTAACAATTGTTATTAAGAAATAGCTATGTATGGCTACGTATAACGCTATCCAACATCTGAGGAACTATGACGACCTCGTAGTGGTATGCGCGGTGGGTTTACAAGACGGAGGTCCTGGGTTCGATCCCCGGCGGAGCCGATTGAGGTTTTCCTAATTGGTACAGGTCTGGCTGATGGAAGGCTTTGGTTGTGGCTAGTTACCACCCTACTGCCAAGCAATTTAGCATTCCAGTTCGATGTCGTGTAGAAACTGAAAGGGGTGTGGATTTTCATTTTCCTCGTAGGTTAGCCCGCTTCCATCTTAGATTGCATCATCACTTACCATCAGGTGAGATTGTAGTCAAGGGCTAACTTGTAAAGTAAAACTCATGTATACTAGTGGACATCCGCGACTTCATTCGTCCTTAGACCTCCTTAATCTGACCCTGTCGCTATAACCATTCTTAGTGGAGGTCTACTAATTATAAACTACCTCCATTGGGTTATGGCGCAGATTTAAGGACATAATAAAGACAGCCTTGAATAACAACGCAAATGATCGAAATCATACCTTTTTAGAAACCTTATCCAGTCTTTGGCGTATAATTTTTATACGGTTTTATTTAGTATGCCCTTTTTGGAGGGACTTTAGTAATTGAAAATTTGCCGACTTTCTAACTTGACAGATTGATCTGATATTTGGTAATTATAAATCCAAGATGGCCGCCACCACCATCACATTGTTTTACAATCCTCTCAATATGGGTATCAATCAAAATAGCTTCACTAATGACAAAAAAATACAGTATAGCTACCAACATATGAACAGATTACATATTTTTTTAGGATTATGAGTACAACCTTGTAATAATGAACCACGAAATTAACTAAATAGGCAGAATAAAAAATATTACTTAATAAAAATTTAAAAATTAAAAATAAACAATGATCCGACTTGTATGATTATTCTGCCACATGCAAATTAGCGTCGTGGGAATTTGACCCATTTTGTAACATCGTTTAGCATCTACTGTGGTTTAGCCCTGTGCGCAAGTGCACGTGTGCACTCTCCCACGCTCTTGTGACAGACGCATTTTCTCCAAGAATTTTCTGTTGTGTAACTCATGGCGCTAAAACGACGCTCATTGCACCATGCACCACGATTTATTGTTCTAGTATGTATATGTGTCAGGTGGTAACTTAAAAACAATGGTGAAGGACTGCCACAGTTGTTTTAATCTTTTGGAAACATCTTTGACGCGATTGTAAAATATGCAAGTATCTACGTTGTTTGAATGAAGTTGAAATTTTATTTTGTTACACAAACTTACCCGGCAAACGTTGTTCTGCCATACAAATTTCATACAAAACTCGCTATTAAAATGGGAGATTTGATACTTTACGACTTATTCGCATACCTACCAAATACATTAAAAATTACATTAAAATCAGTCAAGCCTATATAATTTAGTGAAAAACGAAGAATTTCATGAAGACTAAATGTAAAAGCTTTTCCAAAAAACATACTCGCTTGACACAGAAACACTGACAACGTAAGCAAATATAACATACAAAAAATATACCGACCGAATTGAGAACCTTTTTGAAGTCGGTTAAAGATAAAACAAAGTATTTTCATCTCATCACATTAGCTGATGAACTTCTACGGATGGATGAATACCATATGAATTGATATTCCGTAGAACTAGAAACGTGACATAGTGACAAAAACCCACCCTGTGTCTTTCCAATATGAGACACATTCTATTACGCCATTTATTATAACGAAAGCTTGAAAAACTTAAAAGATTTAGGTACCTTGAATTAAGCCTCAATTTTACGTATTCAAATAAATTTATTGTTGCTTGTTTACATATTTTTTAACTTAAATGACTGGCTCCAAAAACAAAACATAATGGAAGCTAGTAGAGCCAAAATATATATCAGATAATTTAATACAAAAATTAACAGATTTGTTTAGTATATTATTCGTGAACAGATAAAACATAACGATGGTTCAAGATTTAAGATTTCTCTTACATCAACAACATAAGTGGGCTTATTATAAAAAAAAAGTATACAGTACATTTACAATAAAAAACTTGTCTCATTACGTTTCTCGAGCAAAAACGGCGATCTACAAACAAGTTTCATTTCTAGTTATTTCCACCGTTTTGAAAGTTAATGATATACTTAAGAAAGCAGCATTTTAGCTGCCATACGGGTCCATTGTGAAATTCATGGCAAGAAATGAGAGCAATCAATGTACAATAACAGCATTGATTACACCATCGAACTAGTCTCCGAGTATGGTGTTACAATTAATTGTATCATTTAAATGATCAAGCACCAGGCTGTTTTTAAAACGGGTTGGCATGCTATGGGAAATATTTGACACTGCAACTTTCCCTGTTGATCACAAACCGTGAGCTAAGACTCAGACATAAATACATGGGGCTGGACACCGATTTCCACCTCTGTTTTTGAAAAAAAGAAAAACGTCCTATATTTTTTCAGCCGGCCCTAACTCTACCAATAATGAATCAATAAATAATTTATGCCGTTGCCGTATCCGTGATAGCCCAGAGGAATGAATTTTGCCTTCGATTCGAAGGACGTACTCGTAAATTCGAATTCGCTCTGCACCTCCAACTTTTCAGTTATGTTCATTTTAAGAAAATAAATATCATATGTCTCTACGGTGAAGGAAAAACATCAGGAAATTTGCATACCTGAGAACTTTCTTAGGTAGGTAGGAGCACTTACAAATTTTCAACTCTTTCATAAGATTAGAAAGCCGGAAGATCTGGCGATCACAGGCATTAGTTCATATTGAATTGTTTATACAAAGTTGCAATCCTGTCGAATGTGGTGGATACAATCGGAACAAGGTGATACAGCTATTGTGTTTTGAATTGCTTTTATCGTAGCTTTGTGTTATGTATGTATTTACGGTTTCGGCGACTCACATCCTGTTATTTATCGGTCTGCAAGCACGGAACAATGCTTTCAATTAACAGCTGTGTGTACCTACTCGTTATACAACTCCCACTGAAGAAAACATTGGACGTATTCGTGTAGGATCACTACGAAATGTTTATTAATGTTAGTCGATAAGAATCGCAGGCCTAACATGCGTCCAAACGATGTATCTCGTAAAGAGTAGTAGACGAATGTCAACCAACAGCAACAGAACCGGAAATATCGCTATTTTTTTTCGATTGTCTATTTTTCTTTACGAGATTTGTCGTTGGCCGCATGCTAGACCTATTATGACGTAAGTTTAAAAGTCAACGTTATTATTATCAGCCGATGGACGTCCAAAGCTAGACATAGGCTTCATATTTAGACACTGAACTCGAAAATTAAATCTTAAAAGCTTAATATTTTACAAACGGATCCATAAATCGAAAAATAGTAACAGAAGACCCCTCATATCTTTCAAAGATCTATCAGCCTATTAACAAGTAAAAAAAAATCATGATTTTATTTTACGACTTTGTTAAAATTTTTAATGTACATACTCATGCTAATTTACAGCTTTCTAGTAGTAAGTCTTTACTCTAAACCGCGGACTGACAGACGGACGGACGAACCTAAAAACCACAGCTGCAACTGCTGCAGAGAGGTCATCAAATACTAATTAACAAACCTTTGTTCCCCAGTGACAACTACCGTGAAGCCGACACTGCCTGCGCCGCTGCGTCGCGGCCCCTTCCGAGTGGCCAGCCGCCGCCGCCCCTTGTTCACCACCCCCACCACCAGTACCAGCACCACCACTACCACCAAGCCCACCGTCGCCATCTTGGAGAGCGAGGAATCATTGCAGGATATCGGTGACATAGGTAGCATCTTTGTGATTCTTTTTCGTTATAGATAGGTACAAGTTCTAAAAATACCTAGATATCTGCTCTTTAATGATCTTACTACCAGATGCCCGCGATGTCATGTTTCGTTCCCGGTTCAGAAGGCAGGTTCTGCTGTGAAGAGCCGGCAAAAAATTCAACAGATTCATAGATTAAATCGTATCGTATACATTAAAGGATCTTGACGTACGTAGAGGGACGTAAGGAAGAAGAATATTGGGGAAAAAAAAACATACATACAGCCGAACGTAGAACCTCCTCCTTTTTGGAAGTCGGTTAATAAAAGTAGATTAAGGGCTACCTCTGATTGTAAATATATTTTTATACCAATATTAGGACACCATCGTCATCGTCAGTCCATCTTAACGACGCAATACAAGGCTTGGCCTCTATTTGGAGAATGTACCTATATGGAAATACGCTGCTGCATTGAGAGTCGGCAGGCACCGACAAATAGTGTACCAAACCCTATGTGAATTAATTTATTATTTTATGATTACACAGACGCAATAGAAGATCCATCACTCAAAGCCAGCACTACCCAACGACCGACAACAAACGTCCAACGCCGCCGGCCGTTGGTCCAACTGAAGAATGAAGACCAGAACCAAGCGGCCACGAACGAGGAGGAGAAAACCAGACAGAGCAAGAAGTACAGCTCGAGCTTCAAACAGAACCAACTAGACGAGATCCTGCGGCTGAGGTCAAGTGCTGAGGAGATTGATGTTACTACAGAAGGGAAGACCACTATTGAAGGTATTATTAATCACGAAGTACAACCGCCATGCTTATTTCTGCCGCCAAGCAGCATTGTTGTGTTTTGGTCCAAAGGGGACGCTTAAATAAATCCAATGCCAAGATGGAAATCTGACAAGTCTTTATCTACTTTTTGCTAAACTTTTCCTCTAAGATTTAATTCATGTTATCCTTGCAGACATCAGCGCGGAAACTGCCGTAGCTTTGGCTGCTCATCAGCTCATCGGAGCACCGATACCAATCATACCAGACTACGACGATGAGCCCAAATCCACAAGAAGGCCCACCCAAACCATAGTTGACTACAAATTCACAAGCCCAGAGTACACCGAAGACTACACAAAGACCCAGTCATACCCCGAAGAGTACACTAAGACCCAGTCATACCCCGAAGAATACACTCGTTCATCATCCTATACAACTAGAAACAACGCGGAAACACCAACGGGAACCTATGGCTCACTCCAGACAAATGATGCACCTACCTCCACTAGATCATCACTAGACACTGACACAAAACTCCCCGTGTTCACCACAACTGGAGCTTACACCAACCGATTCTCAAGACCAACCATCGATGCAACAAACACCATAAACCCAACTATATCTGGCGTAACATTAAGCTTAGGGTCCGAAGGCTCCGGAGAATCCACTGCTCGATACACAAACTTCCCAACAGAATCCAACCCTCCATCTTACACAACCAGTAGCTACGAATCAAGAGTCTCGAGACCTGGATTTTCGACTGTAAATCCCACGGCAGCAACATTTGATTTTAGAGAATCGACACCCAAATATACAAATACTGACCGAGACGTCCAAAATCCTACTACAGTGGGAACGACCTTGAATTTTAGAGAATCGACTCCCAGATATACTAATACCGAACGGGATGTGTCTCCGACGTATCCTACACGTTTTACGAGCAAAGTGTCACGACCGGCAGGATTTTCGCCTAATTTAATAAATCTAGATGAATTGAACAAATCGACAGCGAGGTTCAGTCCGAGTGAGGGTCCATCTACAGCTAGATACGACGCTTCTAGCGAAAAGATTGCACCGTTAGTCTTCGGGTACTCGACTGGTGGGCAGGGCTTGCAAGAACCCTCGTATTTCACCAGGGAATACCTATTGGAGTCTCCGGTGACTAAATCTTATGACGGTGCGTATCTTAATTATGAATACAAAATCGTTGAATTCACAATCAGTCCATTCTGAATGTATAAAGGCTATGGAAAGTTCATCACGCAAATATTACTAAGATTAATTGTCTAAAGACGCAGCTTTTTTTTCAAATGGACAACTTTTGTAGCTGCAATACTATCTAAATACCTACTCCTATTTTTTCTTCTTACCCTTAATTATGTGCCAAATCAATTTACTTATATTATAATGTTGCTTTTCAGATGAATATCAATACTTGTCACCGAAAGTCACATCACCACAACCATCGAGCAGAAAACCAGTAAGAAGGAAGTTTGTCAACAGAAGAATATCCACCACACTTTCACCTACTTCAGCTATTCCGCTAACAACCCAAAAACCAAGACGAACTACGAGGAAACCTTTCGAAAAAATACCAAGGAAAGAAGTTCAGATCGATAATATTCAAAAGGAGTCTGTTCAAACCGTCCAGAAGACGCTTGGAACGAAAAAAAGGCCGGTACAAAAGGTCCAGAAGAAAGTGGTTCAAAAGTTGGTGGAACCCAGCGGCGCGATTAAACCAATTTCGGAATACGATTATTATGACGATGGCCAGGAGAAAGTTGTGGAGAATCTTGAAGAGACGAACAAAGTTATTGTACATGGAAAAGGTGTGTAAAATTATATACGTTTAGACCTTGTTTCTGATAAATCGTCGTTATGAATATTAGAAGTAGAAAAATTCACGCTATGGCCGCTTATTAATTAAATAATAATATGGTGTTTTATAGAATGAATGAGTGCTAGTCTTTTATTCTGACACCCTGGGTGTGGATAAGCAATAAATTATTGGCATTTCTCATTTACGTCTTACATAAAGATGAGATCAATGGCATTTCTATGAAAAATAACCATCCAATAAAAAAAACACCAAGCTCGGTCGTAGTAACGTAACCTAAACTACTATTGCACTAATAATTTTCTTTCTTTCTTTCTTTCTTTCTTTCTTTCTAATCGCTACTTCTCAGCAGAACCTGTCGTCCGATTGAAGTTTCAAATGTTCTTGTAAACATAAAATTAAAAAAAAACTTTTATTTGAATCCGGTGCTCTGTACTTTCGTCGAAAAAAACTAACATATTTTTTTCAACAGGCAACATCGAATGCTTAGATATCGGTAACTTCCCGGATCCGACATCATGCAAGAAGTTCATATCATGCGCGCGCATGGAGAGCGGCGCCGTAATTGGCTGGGAGTACATCTGTCCCAAGGGACTCTCCTTCGACCCCGTGGGAGGCATATGCAACTGGTCCGCGGGGCTGGGGTGCAACGAGAAGGACGTATGAAGAAATAGGATGAGAAGAAAGCTTCGATAAATAACTGCTTAGACACACTATTCGTTACACATGCCTCGGCAGCATGCTTGTTAATAATTATTAACAAAATTATAATTTTACAGAATTCAAATTAAAAACTTAATTAATTTTATATGTATTGTTTACACACGTATTGTTTTTTTTTCTGACAAGACTTTATTGTTAATCTATAAAGATATTATTTGAACCGGTGGACTTCGCAAAACTCTAAAATGTTAAAATTACTCGTAGTTCCCATCAGTTTTTTTCGAATTAAGTTTTTGCTTTTCATGGATGTTTCCTAATTTAATTATTATCTTTTTCTTATTTTCTTTCTAACCACGCCTGTACTGAAGTAAAAACTTTAAAATATTGGTCAAGCTGTTACTTTTTTATATCAATTTATCGTATAAATATTTGCGAGGATAAATTGTTTCTTGGTCACATTTTGTAGATGGTGTTGTTCCTAAGTAATTATTTATCGATGACGAGAAGTCATTGTGATAACCTAAGAGTGTTGTGTAAAGTAAATTGTAAATATGGCTGCATAGAAGAGCTCTTGAAGTGTACTTATTTTAGGAATGCTGTCCCACGCAGAATTTAATCGTGTTCTTAAACATTATGTCATTAGTCCAAGATATTTTGTCTGAATAATAAATGGACGTACTTACCTATTATAATATTTTGAGCAATGATTAACTTCCGTGTTAGAGGCGCTTCGTTCAAATAATACCCAATATTTTAGTGCTTAAAACAGAATGTTACAATTTTACAGAATGTTATTGCATATCCCAATTTTTACAAATAGCACATTAACTCATTGTTAAATATTTCATAGGAATCGTCATATTTATCAAAATGTTTTGTTCTCCATTAATAAATATTACGTTATTGTTCATATCATAAATCAAATTGAATGCGATATTTTATATTCCGAGCAATATTTTTACAGAAAGCGTTTTATGTTCTGCATAGTAATATGCGGGCCTAGGAACCCGATAATAATAAACCAGTGCAAGTGACTCATGTACAGCTCATTCATTTATCTTCAAGCCTCTAAAAAGTCTCTAAAAGTAGACAATAAAAATGTCTTGTGAATATAATTTATTTTCATTGTGTAATTTTTCGATAACATTGCCGTCACGAGTACTGCACATCACTATACACTGCCATAAGACCTACAAGTGCAAAGGAGCACGCTATATATTTCTCTCGCTCACACGATTTATTGCGTTATATACATTACATACACGGATATGCACGTTCTGTGTGCATCTTCATACAATGAGATTTAAAACGTACTATGACGCGCACAAATATAAATAATTACGTTTGTTTGTCTTTTTACAATTTTGATAATATTTGTCAAGAAGCAAATTTAAAAAATATTACTCTACATAATCATCACTATTTAAGAAAATTATTCTAAGTCATTTCGACTAAAATTTTGTGTACCTATTTTAGTAATGAGCGTTACTTCAAAATAAAATACTCAAACTAGGTCGATAGTACGAATATAAAGTTCTACAACTATTATTTTGTTTTTGTTTGCTTTTATATTTATTGTTTTTACGCGATTTATTATTTCTTGAACTTTATATTCGTATATTTTACCCAAACATCACTGCCACGTTTTTTTACACTTTTTTTATATGAAAAATTATTAATTGTTCCAACGTAGAATTGGAGTAAAAATCTATGTCAAAATTATAATAAAAATTAGAAAATATTATAACTTTTAAATGTGCCTTAATTATTTTACAATTTATAATTTTAAGTAATATTATCTAAGTAATTAGGAAAAATAAAGAAAAATTATAAATAGAACGACTTTCATTTGTACCGACTATACCTCTATATATGTACCTACTAATGAACTATATTACTAGCTGACGCCGCTGGCTGGTTCTCGTCCTCGTAGGAATACGGGGATAATATATATTATTTTTTTTTTCAGTTACCAAAAAGCTTATTAAACAAGAAAACGAACAAACAATAAATCTTCAAAAATTGTCGTAAAACTCAGTCTGTACGGTCAACAACCTTTGCTTGGGGACAAATTAAAAATGTTGTAAAATGTTGTAGCAAACTTTTTTGATAAATAAATTTCATTATTAAAGTAGAATTACCAAGATTTTTTTTAGATATGAGTAAATGGCCGGGTGGTTAATGTAGGCCTGGGCCAGGGATGGGCTCGATTACTGCACAACCGTATCGCCTCGTGTTCAGAGCGGACTTGAGTTTGGCACCATCGATACCAACATTAGAAATTTAAATAAAAAAAAAACCATAGATAATAAATTTACTTTTTATTTACAACGTCCTCTTACTAATATTAACATAGCCTATGCCGACACAAGTCATCTTTATTTTCTGCGCCGTGGTCACTTTGTCCTCGTCTTCTGAACTGTCTTCATCGTCATCTGTCAGCGCCTCCAACTTGAACATTACTCCGAAAAACTCTTTGAGATGTTGGAGGAATTTTATTGTGTATTCTGATAGAGGACCCACCTAAAAAGTATCAAAAAGATCATAAGTTAAATATATATCGTCAAATGGCGGCGAGGTTGTCCCACTCCTATCTCTTTCGTCCGAACGCAATACAAGAGATAGCGGTATTTCCGGTTGCAAGGCCTTTCATTCATCAATATCAACCCATAGTCGGCTCATTGCTGAGCTCGAGTCTCCTCTCAGAATGAGAGGGGTTAGGCCAATAGTCCACCACGCTGGCCCAATGCGGATTGGCAGACTTCACACACGCAGAGAATTAAGAATTTTTTCTGGTATACAGGTTTCCTCACGATGTTTTTCTTTCAACGTTTGAGACACGTGTTATATATATTTTTTTTTATATTCTTTCAAGTTAGCCCTTGACTACAATCTCACCTGATGGTAAGTGATGATGCAATCTAAGATGGAAGCCAACTTGTTTGGAGGAGGATGAAAATCCACACCCCTTTCGTACCAAAACGCTAAATCGCTTGGCGGTACGTCTTTGTCGGTAGGGTGGTAACTAGCCACGGCCAAAGTCTCTCATCAGCCAGACGTGGACCAATTAAGAAAACCTCAATCGGCCCAGCCGGGTATCGAACACAGGTGGTATGACTGGCATACAATCTCTACATCAAGTGGCAGTGATTTTCTAGTTTGCGATAATCTAACGAGGTTATTTAAACAAAATGACGTTAATACTGTCATTTTACATCACGTGGCATCAGCAGTATAGTAGTGGCAATGGCAAGTGGCAACTTATTCAAATGTATACTCACCACACACTCGCTGACGTCCTTCTGTCCCAAAGCCATCCACAGCGCCACGAGCCACTGGAAGGCCGAGTCGACGGCGCCGGCGCGGTGTATCTCGTCCAGCAGTGTCAGAGCACACGCTCGGCCCAACTCTTCTGGTAGAGTCGTCTCGCCCGCGCCTGATTCGGCTGATTTCTAAAAAATAATTGTCAATATTTTCAAGCACTATAATAAAGCATAGTTTAGACTACTTTAGCATTTTAGTCGAGGTGCGTTCTAAACTACTTGCTACTGTCCAAAAATCGTTCGCACTTGAGTACAGTTCACAAGTGAGTGGTGGTTTGCAATATGAACAACCTACAACGCAATAAAGTAAATAAACTGATTAAGCTATGGCTACATAATAGTAAAAGGGGATGTGGAAAGTGTGATTAACAAAAAGAAGCTATGGGTTTGAAAATTAAATTTCATAGTTGTTTCATTGCTCCAGTGAAACATCATTTTATGATTTTAGGAGCAACTAACGAACTCGACTAATTCTCCAGGTTTTGACGACGACGTTTGACGACTGCCTTACTACCACATCTTACCAGGTTATAGAGACAGATTGTACTCAAATAGCAAAAAAAAATTAAGCTAAACATAACATAACACTGAAAAAAACAGGCTGCAAATATAAGCATGGCCGTAGTTCTTCACAGAAAGAGCCCTGTCACAAAAAGTGCCCAATTTCTTACAGCACCTGTATATAAATCACCAGGCCGTTAGGAATTCTAACAATGAATGACTTATTGTGGACTTAGTAAGACCAGTCCTAACTTGGAACCTTATTCAGTCCACAATAACCAACAGTCGCGTTGATCCCAATGTCCAAAGGCGTCCAAAGTCAAGAGATCCCTCAGATTCAACTCTGGGTCTTCAGAAATCTTCAGGCCACTGGTTGAACTGCTGGATCCCATTATCTCTGCAGTAAATGCACAATCGGATTAATAAATCGGAACAATTCTAATATGAAAAAAGTGTTTAGACTCACAGCTTCAGCACAGTAGAAAGTGTTCTCATTGGTCTCGGCGACCAAGCTGACGCCGAACCCGGGACTCTTGCCGGCGTTGGGTCCGCGGCACTGGTCTGTGTTTATGTACACATCCGGCAAGAACTTCAGCATTACCTAAAAATTGTCATTTGAATGACATAAATTAAAAAGTAAACATATCATATTAAAATCTAAAAATTTATGTAAATTATACTCTTTGGCTTTTTTCTCAGGTTTCAAAAAAAAGTTCCACTAGGGGCAGCACTAGTATAGGGGGTAGAAATGTTTTGAATTTTAAATAAATAATTTTTATTTTTATTACAACAATTTTGCTGTCTGTATTTAAGGAATTTTATTACGTTTAGGAGATTGTGATTTCGCTTAAAATAAAAAAATTCTTTTTTCTAATTTTTCTTTTTACTTAAAATACTATTCCATATTAACCTTGTCCATGTCACCCCTAAATATTTATTTTATCCTGTTATTTAGTATTTGTTGTTATAATGGCAACAGAAATACATCAATTATGAAAACTTCAAATATCTACACGGCCTGGTAACAGTCTAATACAGCCTGGTGACCAATGGACTAATGGACAGATGGATGGTCTTAGTAATATGGTCCTGTTTGGACCTTTGAGCAAAGAAGCCCTAAATCTGAGATATTTATTTGAACTCTCACCCCTTTAGCAGCCTCAACAACTCTGTTGGCCATGGTAGGGGACACCCGCAGAGCATACACAACCCCTCTGATCCTCTTCACCAGACCCCATTTAGTCCACTGCAGAGGTCGCAGGTGACGCCGAACAGGACATTTGAATACTATTTCACCACCACCAAGTGGAGGGGCACCTAAGACAGAAATCACATTATCAACTTATTAACAGTCCACTATTTTCACACCCTTTTCAGAAAAGTGTAAACTGCATCCTCATTAATTACTTATTTAGTTTACTGCTAAAGCATGTGATAGTAAAATTGGACACATCTCAAGAAATATGGTGACTAAAGGAGATTGCATGTCAAAAGGCTGTTTCTCTTTAAATTAAATATAGAACACTAATTTTTTCATTTGGATATTACAAATATATTCACCTCTCCTAACAACTTTGAGTTCCAGTCCATCATCAACTAGAATGAACTTCAGCAGTATGGGTAAAGCTGCCGCCTTCACCTTATCCACAGAGACATCCAGGTTGTGATGTGTGACTCCTTGCAGCACTGCGTTGAGGGGCTCCTTGCAGAACGGCCCCAGTGCTAGTAATACTTCTAAATAATAACCTGCAAGATGATTGATTAAAAGTTGAATTATAAATGCAATTTTAACATAACTCAATAGGTACAACTTAACTATTAAAATAAGGCAATACAAAAATAAATTAGCTAAATCTATAAAACTAAAATGATCTATAAAACTAAAATTAAAAGTAATATTTAAAAATAATTATCAAAATTTACTGCCCTTAGTAGGGTGCCCATCATACAGGCAGCATTCCTGTGTTCAATTGTGATTGCAATTCTTTGTGTGAGAAATCTGCCTATCTGTGGGTCGCCTATTGCTTCCTGAGACATTTGCAAATCTCCTTTTGGAGAGTCTGGGTGCTCCTGCCCCATGGACCTGGTGCCACAACGCCAAACATTCAGGGTATGAGTCAAATATTACTTCTTATAAGAAATTCGCAGACCAAATTTGGGATGTTGATGATTTTACACTCCCATGAAATAGAAAGCATGACATTATGAGCCATCTGTGCCAGCCTATGTACACTATTAGCATCTGATAGTGATTTTTACAGATTCTATTATTATCACCGAAGGCCCGCCATCCCACATTGGACGGAGCGAGAGCTAGCGGTACTCGTAGTGGGTCGTCAAAGTAGGAATTAACAAAAGTCAAAACTAACCTATTCCTCTCTGTGTAGAACAACTGTGGGAGACTTGACCGCCGATCAAAATTCCCGGCTGATAATACATAGAGGTACCAGTCTCACTGAGCTCCACCCTCGAGCCGTTAGTAATTTTATCCAGCAAACGTATCAAATTCACTTCATACTCCTTCAAACCGGGATCGTCATGCGAACTTCGGATTTCTACAATTTTGATAGAGCGGCCGCTTAGAGTGGAGAGCAATAATCTTTGACGAAACAAATTACTGCCTTTGTATATTAATACATCGTTGTGTACTGTGGCGGGCATTTTTCTATCACAATTTTACAATACAAGTTTTCGAAAACGTATTCCTATCAAAATTCAAAACAAAAACATGAAACACGTGACAACTGACAGTTTTCTTTTTGTTAGCCGTGACTTTGACAGTGACAGTACTACTTTGTTTGTCGGTTCTTGTGTTCCGGTTTTGTTTTTCTTTTACAAATGTACTATCCTGGAATCTTAAATCTAGGATGTAGATGGCGCTGCTTCATTAAGGTTTCAAGTTCTTTTAGGTGCGCATGGCATGGTGGCGTGCTCCTTATTAAATATGTTCCTTGGTGGTGTGCTTCAGTCATTTGACGTTTGTGGTAGCGTGGCTCTGTGGATTGGACTCATGTTAAAATCATTCATTTGTGGTCTGTGGTTAAAATCATTTGTCGTCTGTGGTAAAAATGTAAACAAACAACACGTTGATTTTATAATTTTATTGAAAAGATAAATTAAAATTAAAAATATGAAAGTATCAGTTGGCGACGTAGTCCTACCGGGCGATTATTGCGAAGAAATCTCACCAAAAGATGAAAAGTCGCGCGTAGTAATTGGCCCGGGTTTACGAAAAGAGGTTGATCATGTTTATATAACAAAAGCAGGTATTCTAAAGAAAAAGAATCCCCACACGTACTGGATAGACAGTTATCAGAAGAGATATGTGCCGATAAGAGGCGAGAACGTCATAGGTATTGTTACTCAAAAAGCTGGTGATATATTTAGAGTCGATATTGGCGGGAGTACCACAGCCGCCTTGTCGTTTTTGTCTTTTGAAGGAGCTACTAAAAAGAACAGACCAGAATTACAGGTTAGCAACCTATATTATTTATATGTAATAAGAAAAATTGTACCCTGTGCCCTGTGGTTCCAATGCGATAACAAGGGAATATTGATAAAAATATAAATATTAAGATTAACAGTGATTCCAGATTATAATCTACATGTTTGTGGCAAACTTCATCCAGCAGTTCAGTTTTCAGATGATATAAGTAATCTGAATTTGTACTGTGTAATGTCTTGTATGTATACTAATATTATAAAGCTAAAGAGTTTGTTTGTTTGCTAGATAGCACTAATCTCAGGAACTACTGGTCTGATTTGAAAAATTCTTTCAAGTGTCAGTTAGCCCATTTATCGAGACAAATATCTTAGCATTCCATGGATTCACCGTGCAGGTGTCGAGTCCATCACTTGGTAGAGAGAAAAACACCAAGCAAAGTCCAGGACTTGTGAGGAAGGCTATAGATTATCCTTGTATTCCTACAGGAATGAGAACCACGCAGCTAGTTAATGATAAATAAATTATACAAATTAAGAAATCATTTTACTTTGTTCAAGGAATGTATATGTTCAAATGAAATCAAAGCAGGGCTATAAATATTGTGTTCTGTTATAGGTTGGAGACATAATTTATGCTAAACTGGTAATAGCAAGCAAAGACATGGAGCCTGAACTAGTGTGTGTCGATTCCTTTGGGCATAAAGGTCGACTGGGCGTATTAAATGATGGATTTATGTTCAAGTGCCCTATAAACCTTGTCAGGAAGATCCTAAACCCCAAGTGTCCACTGCTAGATTCTCTAAAGAATGAGTGGCCGTTTGAAATGGCTGCTGGCATGAATGGTAGGATATGGATCAAAGCAAATTCAATGAGGGAATCCATAGCTTTGGGCAATGCCATTCTAGGAGCTGAGTTTTTGAGTGACTCTGATATTAAAAAAATGTGTAATAACATTGCTGCAATTCTAGCTGGACATGTTTCATAATAGTATACATATGACACAAATAGAAGGGCTATTTTGATATCTGTCAAATAAAGAGAAATCTTTTACTGTTTATGTTAAGTGTGTTACTTAAATTTTAAGTTAATTTAAGTCATTATTTTAAGTTAATTTCATGCATTTTTCCTTATTCCTTATAAATGTTGTGTTAGTGACAATTATATTACAGGTTGTATTTCGAAATATCCCTCTCATAATTACTGTCTTAACAGCCTGCTTATTGGATAGTAATTTTCTTATAAATGTAAATAAGCTATAGTTAAAATGAAGAAAAAAACAACCACTCAAAGGAATGCTCTTTTTATTTACATCAACCATCTTTATGTCTATAATATATATATACATATATTAATAGATAAAATTTAAACTGTTTTAGCCACTTTCAGAATACTGTCTGGACCATGGCCAGTGGTCTGTGAAACTTGGACTAGTATGAATCTTGTAAAATGATGATCTTGCAAGTTTCACACTAGAACTGATGTCAAAATAGTTATTTTCGAATATAAGTCCTTCCATAAGTCAGAGGGATCCTGGACTTGGTAAATGAATATTTTTTCAGCCATGCATTTTTGTGAATATTTTAGGTAACACACTGGCTTTACTCACAGAAAATTCCATATAAACTCTGTTGAATTTATGATATAATGAGGAATGAGTATGTAAAGTATTTTTGCCTACACATTTACACATAATTATCTTGTGTAGAGAATGAAATAAAGCAAAAGACATGATGTCGAACTAAAAAAACATGTGTTTGAAGGGACATCATCAAGGAATTTTAAACCTGCACTCGGCGTCCCAAGCTTCTGACATTGCTCAAGGTTGTTCTGTGCCATTCAAGGGTTTATTTTTGTTTAAATTTTTTAATTCACTTCTGAATTTTCTTAATATACAATCTATCGGGACAATAAATACTATCAAGATGTAAATTGTTTTTTTACTTTAACATAGGTTACAGGTCTATTAATAAACAAAGTTATACAATGTTTTAAACCGCTCTACTTGGTTCCAGGCCAGGCAAAGGGGTCAGAAATATGTTAAAACATACATACAACATGTATATGTATAAGACACTCCTCTACTTTGTCCCGCCCTATCACATTTATGAATGAATTTCATAAAAATCATAATTAAGCTCACCTCAATAAATATTTCATGAATTTTTGAACTACCACAAATTCACAAACCCGCCTCTGTTACAGTTCATATAGATTTAATAATACATTACATACATACATATGTAATATATAACCCTTACAAAGTAAAAGTTTCGATTGTATTTAATTGTTATTATAATTTTTTTTAATGTCTTACCAAAATAATGAACTATTTTTACAGATTTACAAAAAATAAACGTACACACTCAAACTTTCGTCATCATAGACAAAGAGCTGGCGGCAAATAATATTTTTTTACTATAAAATCCAATAAAAAGTCATAGAAGGTAGTTTGTCTTCCAAATTAACATACTTAGCTAAAAACGCAACGTAGTTCCCGTTCTCCTGGGATTACGGTGTTAGTGAATATAGCCTATGTTCATCAGGAATATTGTTGGATTCCAATTGTGAAATAATTTTTCAAATCGGCCTATTTGTTTTAACTATAGTTTTATTATACCAAAAAATCAAACTGCTTTCCTCTTTTTATATGGAGGAGATAAAATCAAATTGTCTGAAATCTGAATCAATTGCCACCAACTCCCTCGCTATAAAGTCTGAACTGAAATTGCGTTAGACCTAATTGAATAGGGTAGTTGACTCATATTTTATAATATAAACAATATTGATTTAGTGTAGTACATGGAATAAGGGTCCGAAATATATCGATATCAATTAAATAAGAACATTATAAATTCTAGTATGTCAAATTAAATCACTTTGCTTTTCAATGTAACTAGATTAACAACAAAATAATAATATTTGTTTCTTTAAAACGGCAACGTGCAAACTTAGTACCTGTAAGTTGTTTAAACGCGGTATAAGCCAAACCTTACTTTAAAATTATAAATTCTTAATGAAACCCAAATTGGTACCGTGCCCAGGATCCACAAGTTATAATCATAATTATTATATTATATACTAGAGAATATCGTCATCATACAAAGATGCATAGAAATGCAAAGTTATGAAACGTGATAGTAAAAATTAATCATCTTAATACCAAAATACTGACTTGATAATATATATATGCGCGAAATAAATAAAATGGTGATATAACCTACAAGTAACTATTAAATTAATACCTGCGCTTATGCTAATACGTTTCTTTTTCTTTCATTTTTTTTTTATACTTAATAAGTGTATTAGTACTAGATTCCGAATTGCATCGACCTACCCTCGTAAGTAAAAAAATAATAATACTTTATAAAACACGTAGGTATAATCGCTTAAAAATGTTGCCACCCATGCATATTTTTAAGTAAACAATTTCTATTGAATATTTAAAAAAAAAATGCCAAGGTACTTTTATACCTTGTGTATTATTCTAGAAAATGTTTAATCGATTATAAACCTAAATGAGGGTAGGTCAATGTACCACGGGCTCTGAGACTATAATGTAGTTGTAGGTACAATTGAAAATGACTACTATATACAAAGACCACAAGAAAATTCGCTTCGGTCATCACAGCAAAACCTTTAACACTATACAATATTTACAACATTTTATTTTTTAATTTTTATTAATTTTTTTTATCATTATCATTATTATTATTTAACCAACAACAGTCAACTTTCACGTTTTAAATACGAAAATATAATTTAATCTATCGTTAAAATCAAGAGATCAAGAAAAAGGATTACGCCCGTACTTAAACACTTCAACGACTGTAAGGGCGTATTCACATAGATAGGAGGTTGCCTGCGACGAACTACCAGCGCTTATTGATCCGCTCAGATACTCGGTGCAGGTAATGAGTAACGTAGCTATGTAACCAAATGAAAAAATGGGACCCCACTACTATCCAATCTACTCTATATAAAACTCTATATTACGTCACTAAAGGGACTGTACATTTTATAGCGTTATTGAGAGTGGTCGAAAGTGTTGTTTTGCATGATACCGTCAGTCGAGTTTATTACGGGCTAGGATAGTTAAGCGACACAAAAAAACGTAGACAGCGTCTAAGAATTATGGCAACTTAAAGAGGTACTTTTTATTACTTGTCGTTATAGATAGTAGGTGTAACGCTATATAGAGTGAATCATTGTATGGAGAGCAAGCTAAACCAATCAAAGCCATGTGATGTCAACGCTTTAGCGAGTTTGACGTTAAATCGAGTGACGTTACATGGAGTTTACACTATATGTGAAAATTTTCCAAGTTCAGTTCGATCGCGATTTTCTGGTAAGGATTCAAGGGCCCCGGGGCACTGCACCGCCTAGCCCCTGGGTAGCTAAGCTATTGCAGGTAGTCCGTACGAGTCTCCGTACTACGCTATTCGAAGCAGATCGGCACTTGTCGGCGACGCTTGGCAATGGTTTGACACAAGTACGGAGAATCGATACGGACTATCTGCGCGGACCTATTCACTATTTCGGTCTTTATTATGAACCCATTCAATTAAACATCAAATCAATTGAGAAATGTCATCTACCTACTGTATGATATCCACCAGAGGCGCCGCATAACATTTGTTAGACAGAATCTCAATTTCGTATATGTCAACTGGCATACGTCGATAGTGAAATACGTCAGATAATGAATAAACCTGCAGTACCGATAAGCGCTGGTCGATGGACGCAGGCAACCTGCTTTTAATGTGAATACGCCTTTTGAGATACAGTAAACTCAAAAGTCAGAGTAAAATGAAACATATCCTTCTCGTCTCAAAGTTTAAATTGGATTACACATCTGCAGCCAAAGCTTCTAAAACATGAAAACAAATACGCATATCTAAATCAAGAATGATTTATTCTTATTTCATTGATGAAAATTATATATTGTGTTTATTTCTAGAAAACACACACACACAATGTGTTCAATGTGTCAGGTAAATTTAATAGGGATACAAATATCTCAGGTGCCAAAACTAGTTAAGACTGAAATAAAAATTGGTTCAGTTGAGGATCGAACCAGCGATCTCTTTTAAAACATAGCACACAACAAATTTTATAAAATATAATTATATATCTTAATCTTTTCATTAAATAAAGCAATGAAGTACGGACGCAGTACACAATATAATAGTAATTTTAGAGTGTTTTTTTTTTCTTTTTATAAAAACTCAATTTTACTAAGTATCGATTACCCGTTTACGCAAATAAATAGAACTAACTATATTATAGACAACGGCTATTATGAGCCGTATACACGTTCAGACTTGCGCATATTCATAAAACTGTAAACACGATCGTTATTCATAGAAAAAATACTCGCATTCTTTAGTTAATGTTCAGCAAAAAAAAATTAAATTTGGTCATTTTGAAATATAAACGTTACAGTGTTAATAAACCTCCACTTGACTCCTAAATGGACGACCGGTCGCTCATCGTATCCGTTACGTGACATGTAAAAAATATAAAGTAAAGTAAGGGCAATAGGCGAGCACAGTATCATGCTCCGCGCGATAGAGGAATATAAAGATTTTTTTAAATGGCTCACAACGGTAGATTAAAACCGCATTCCCTGACTGTCGGCTTCTTCAACGCAGACGGGCTTTTCGATAAAATACTCGCGGGCATTGATGGGTTAATAATTTAATATAAAATAAGTAGTAATATAATAATTGAAAGTAAGTCAATGCCATAGCTTGATCTATGTTTTGCGACAGACGGAACGTGTGCAGGCTTTATTAGAGATTTTCCAAAGAGCTTTTGTATAAATTAAAAAAAACAGTCATAATTTAAAATATGTTATTGAATAACAGTTAAAATTAGTCTGTATTGACTGAAATAATATAAAAACTAATAAAACGGAGTCCTCGTCAGCATTGTACAGAGGTACGAAGGATATGACGTCAGAATGCAGTGATTTAGGCGAGGGATATGACGTCATTATTGAGGATAGAGTGACAGACACAAATTTTACAAAGTGTTGCTCTATAGCAATATCAATCTCATATATTTTAAACGTCGTGTGCCTGTACTTACACCGGCAATCATACTCTCCAGACAGCACAGCACAGCAATGCTGTTTACTGGCAGAACTAGGCATGATAGTGCTACCCATAATGCATAGTGGTGTTCTGATGCTTAGACTACTTTTGGTTTTTGACTTAATTAAGTCATCTGGGTATCAGGCACTACAAATAGTGTCAAGGGATTCAGTGTCATTTTAGAAATAAATATTTTTTTCTTTCCTTCTTTCCAACAAGGACGAATTGTCACAAAGTACTAAAACTTTAGCTCCCCTGTCATCATACCCCGCACCCCTGCACTGCGAAGACGAGGTCTTATTATAAACGGTATTGTTCAGCCAATAGTAATGTTGGTACGGTTTGTAAATTATGTCCAATATACTAAAATTTCGATACTATACTCATAATATAGTAAGAAATTCGAGCTTGACAAAATTGTCCGCAGCTCTGTACTTATTCGCTAATTCGATCGCTTTTACATCAAAGCCACCGAATTCATTTGACATTTATAGGTCTTAGCGAATATGCCAGTCTGTAAGGTAAATTTTCAAGTTTTACAACCACAATCATTTAATTTAAATTACTTTGGACACATTTTTATTTATTAACATATATTAATGTGTTGCTTTGGCGAGAAACACATTAATATATATTAATACAGGTTACAACTATAGAAATTAAATATCACGTGTCTCAATCGGTGAAGGAAAACATCGTGAGGAAACCTGCATACCAGAGAATTTCTTAATTCTCTGCGTGTGTGAAGTCTGCCAATCCGCATTGGGCCAGCGTGGTGGACTATTGGCCTAACCCCTCTCATGCTGAGAGGAGACTCGAGCTCAGCAGTGAGCCGTATATGGGTTGATACCGACGACAACTATAGATAATAATATAGACAATAATAATTCCTCGCTTGCGCCTAGAGAAGTTTATAAAATATAAATGAATATGCGCGGGTAGTTATAAAAAAGTTAGTTTACTTGAAAATTTACTGAACAGCTAGCTAGCCGCTTTCTAGTTAGCGTCACGTAATAGGTGGGGATGTGGGAACTAAATTTAATAGGGCCGATGCATAGCCGGCGAGTTGTATTTGTTACTGTCAATCTATTAATGACATTGTTAGCATTGAAATAAAGTAGAAAATTAATTAACCCATATACTCTCGTCGCCTTTTATGGATTAGTTGTATTATTTAACTGCAAACTTCACTAGGTATATCCCGCGGTTTCATCCGCGTAGACCCCATTCCCATAGACAAATCAGAATAAGAAGCCTATGAGATACTCTTGAATATAATCTATCTCTATGCAAAATTTCATCCATATCCATTCAGCACTTTATGTTGTTCTATAAAAATATATCATTTACAAAGAATGTCAATAACAGATTGACTATAACAATGGCGGTTCGCTGCGCATCACTAGATACGCTTTGGTCCTTAACGTATACATCAGTGGCGAAGGATGGAATTTTGTCGAAGGTAAGCGGTCCCCAAAAAAAGAAAGGAAATTCATACCGCTTGATACAAATTCCGTTTTCTCATTTATTCATTACAATAATGAATAAGTATACATGGATTTTCAAAATGTCTTCGCCGCTGGTATACATAACTCGTATTTCGGGCATCGAAGAAGCAAAACAACAATAAGGGCGCACGCACACTGCGCTGACTAGCCGCTCTCAGAACACCGAGTCGGCAGAGCGGGACAGATGTACGGGGTGCGAGGGGGAGCGCGCGAGCCTCTTTCGCGGCAGTTTCTCTAGCGTCGACAATAGGTGGGGGAAGTCAGGCCGCTCCAGCGATCTGTACGACCAGCACAGCATTAGAATGTCCTGAAAAAAAAACAATAATTTAAAAAGGTCAATAGTATGTGTCGGCGCGATAGACCCATTAGATTGGTCGGCTTGTGTTGCCCCGAGCCGAGATATTACGAAGTGAGTTAGGTGGGGAGCAGTGAGAAACTAGCTCATTCTTTTCGTGACGTTCGATCTGTCCACACCTTTGTTGAATCATCCTATATGGATTATTTTGGTATAGGCGGGGAGAACGACTTGAGTGGAAAAGTGGAGTGTTAAAGACTTTAACCCTACATACAACGGTCACAAGTCCGGGTCTTCACTCAAGGTTAGTCTCTTCTATTTGACGGTTTATTGGTAGCATTGTTAGTGGGAACTGTTAGACCTGATAGGTTTCAATTAAATAATCGTATTTTAATCTTTAGATCCGCTTCCGATGTCAACCCGTTTCCGAAACATGCATTCAACTAATTTCACATTTTAACGCGCGCCATTTTGGTGCGTTTTGTGACGTCATTAAATTACTGATTTCATCATAGCACCCATTTTCGACAAATTATCTAATTGGTAATTGCGTCTGGTTGAAAGTAACTATAGTACTGTAAATTGCGAACGGACAATACATAAAGAGTTATAAAGGGAATACCACATTTATTATTATTTATTTATTTATTATTAATTAGCACGGATAAATCCAGTTACACTAATTAAAAAAATTGTACATAAAAAATTAAAAAGAACAAAACACCACAGTAAAAATAGACAAAAATAAGAAAAATTAAACAAAAAACGAATGCAGACTATCTTAACTAAAATAACAATTACAATAATTATAAAATAAAAAAATATATTTAAATTACATCCTCTCGCAAAATTGCAAGATATCCCTGCACAATTTGGCCCAATTATCTGCAAAAATGTCACAGTCAGGAAACTCCGACAACAGGCCATTTAAAGCGGTTAGTGTGCGTGGTACTGGGGAAATACACATAAATTAACACATTCTTCAAGAATAGTAATTCCATTGCGTATTTACCTTAATATCTCTAGAAGCCTGCATGTTGGCTAGCGACTGTTTCACCCCCTTCCCCACTTGCCAGATGATGGCTTCGGGGGGTTGGCCTTTGAAGGGGTACTCGCCGCAGAGCAACTCATACCACACTGTGCTGTGAACATAAACTACTGATGAGTATTTTCATTTCATTTTCTGTTTGAACGTATTGATAGGCTAGTTGACACTTTTTTTGAATGGTCTTGAATTGATCATTATCGTTCTACTAGATAAAATAAATGAAATTTGCAATTTTTAAATACATTTTTGCCAATACGAGCAAAACGCTGTCAAGCGTATTTTAACAGATTCATGACGTCACGTTAACTAATCCTTTACCAATCGCAGCGATTGACAAAAATATTAGTTTGACGTTCAGTACACCAAGTAACACTGTGACGTCACAAAATGGTCGACAGCGTTTTGGACGTTTGGAAAATGAAAAATATATAATTTTTCAATTAAGTTTTATAAGAAATCCTTAGCTTTTATTAATTGACATCGATATATTTCGAACCCTTACTCCATGTACTACACGAAATTAATGTTGTTTATATTAAATTTGATATGAGAAACTACCCTATTATGCATGTCTATGACGTCACCTGGCTGATAGCACGTAATACGTGGTTAAAACACAGCCAAGCAGCATTATCTCTGGTGATCTAGATAGTGGACAGTCACACTGTACATAATGTAAAATAGTTCTTTTTCTATTTCCATATCGTGATCTACTCGATATTAAACCTCAAACCATACCACAAAGCTATTCATTCCTACAGGTCGTTTGGTAATGTTCATTATCACACAGGTGATTTTTTTAAATCCATATAAGACAAGTTTTGTTAATTATTTTATCATGGAAGTAGTAAAAGTATTGTACGCCACTGCACTTAATTAGCCATAGAACTCGCGCTACAATAGATACACCCTTATTACATGAAAGTGGCATAAATAACCATAGTAGCACTGATAGTGATATTGTTAAACACAACCCACATTAGGGATGATGACAGTTTTTTAAATTGTATATAAATTAAGAGTATGCTAATAGTAAAGCAATTTTGTAAAAGTAACAGGGTATCTGCGATCATTACTTTCGGAGCTACAGGGATTTGAAGGGTCAGATTTGGGGCGCTGCCGCGGATCCCTGAAAAACGCCCCATACAAAATGGTACGAACTTATGACGTCGTAGGCAATTGATGATCGTCAGATTTGTATGGGCGCTTAAACAAAATTACTAATATCTTTGTTATTTCTGCGTTTATGTTTATAGTTCACAATTAATGTCACATTTAATGTAAGGAAGCTAAAACTGTATGAATTTTCGTCTAATTACGATAAAATATTTTAAATAGATTTTGAAACTTTATAATCTTATTTATTAATATCAAATATCCAGTCAATCTTTGCTTTTTATGTATAAATGAGTTAACATTGACCTTATTTACCCGAATGTATCATAAAAATCAATATATTCAAACCTAGTCATCATCCCCTTTCATGAATAGCCCTGTAAAATGAGTAAGGGTTCATTTACACGAGCGGCAACTCTACCGACGACTGCAGTCGACTCTCGGCGGCTGCCAAAGAGACGTCGCCGACTGCAGTCGACTGCAGACGTCGGTGGCAGGTGCCGCTCGTGTAAATGAACACTAAGCGTACCCGAACGCGTACACGTCGGTGGCCTTGGAGAAGGGCAGGTGCAGCGACGCGTGCGGCCGCAGCGCGCGCACCAGCTCCGGCGCCAGGTAGCACAGCCAGCCCGGCGGGATGCCCAGACTGTCGCCTCGCGCGCTGCAATTATTATAAAAAAAAAAAATAGTTTAAACACGCTATTAGCACGCACTAATTGTCATATTCCTGACAGCAATATTTCGGACCCTTATTCCATATACTACACGAAATTAATGTTGTTTATACACGACCCTTATTCCATGTACTACACGAAATTAATGTTGTTTATACACGACCCTTATTCCATGTACTACACGAAATTAATGTTGTTTATACACGACCCTTATTCCATGTACTACACGAAATTAATTTGATAAGAGAAACTACCCTATTACGCATGTCTATGACGTCACCTGGCTGTAGTAGTTAAAATACAGTCGAGCAGTCGAGTTCTCAGGTGATCTAGATTAAAAAAAAAACTAAGAAAACACGCTATTAGCACGCACTAATTGTCATATTCCTGACAGCAAACCCTTTCATTTGATGTCCATATGATGGGGTGGAATTTAAAGAGCCAGTCCGCCATCTTGAGGAGGCCGCAATATTGGATTTGTAATGACCTTTCTTGGGTCGAATCCTTCCTTTCGGGGGTTCGAAACCGGTCCAGGGCATGCACCTCCAACTTTTTGCATACCAGAGAATTTTCGTAATACTCTGCGTATGTGAAGTCTGCCAATCCGCATTGTGCCAGCGTGGTGGACTATTGGCCTAACCCCTCTCATTCTGAGAGGAGACTCGAGCTCGGCAGTGAGCCGATTATGGGTTGATCAAATCAATGACCTTTCTTAGCTAATTATGGATTGTCATCAGAACTCAGAGTGTGTGCAAAATTTCGTGCATATCGAAGACCGGGAAGTGGGACAAATTAAGATTCCATGATTTTCTTACATACTTAGTTACAAGTGAAGCGTGTTAAAAATTGGCAATCCGGAAGCGCCGACAGGAGCGGAACCTTGTTCTTTACGTGTGTATTTTTAATATTTTAATCGATTTATTTAAACATCAAAAAATATTTAAATTAGAGGAAACTAAAATTTCAAGATATTAATCATAGCAAACCACTCAGCATTTATTTATTTATTTATAATAATTTTGTTGCACAAAAAAGAAAATAACAAAAGAACACATCAATTTTATAGGCAAATATTGCAATACAATAAATTAGTACTATTCAATATAAATAATAATAAATATACAGATTAAATATTTCCATATTATAAAAATACATACTTTGTACAATTGTACAGAATGTGCTACGCCATGTAGTGAAATAATCCAGTGTTTCATCATACACTTGACACTGGTTTAATCGCGCGTTAACATAAATTTTCACTTAAAAAAATGTGCTTTGTAGCCAAAATCTCAAAACTAAAAATCTATCTATATATATAAAAATGAATTGCTGTTCGTTAGTCTCGCTAAAACTCGAGAACGGCTGAACAGATTTATCTTATCTTGGTCTTGAAATGTTCGTGGAGGTATAGGGAAGGTTTTAAAGGTAAGAAAAATTAGTATAATTGCCGGGAAAACCATAAAAACAACCCTTTTCTATTTCCCATACAAACGTTTAAGAGTCAAGCGGTAGGGGTAGGGTAGGGTAGGGGTAGGGTAGGGTAGGGGTAGGGGTAGGGTAGGGGTAGAGGTATAGAAGGGTAGAGTAGGGATAGAGAATAAGTGCACTTATGTCAAAACGAAGCTTGACCGGGTCCGCTAGTACTATATATAATTTGAAAGTCTCACTTGTTCCCGAAGCACAGTTTGGTGACGCTGAAGAGGCCGAAGTCGGTGATGACCACCTTCCCGTTCTCCAGGAATATGTTCTTCGTCTTCAGATCCTTGTGGATGATGCCCCGCGCGTGCAGGTAGCCCATGCCCTGTGCACATACCAGAGAATGAGCCTTTTTCCTCTATGATTGGGGTTATAGACATGTATTGATTTTTCTATTGAAATCACCATCAATAAGCCTTTTTCCTTTAAAGGTTTTTAAAAAATCCTCTCGGGGCAGCACCGAGCACAAAAATCGACATATGACCGTCAAATTATAGTAAGCGACACTTTTATCGTAGATGTAAAGTGATAGTACAAGTGATATTTTCACCGTTGAAATCACCGAGTAGAGAAAACCCTCGTGCCCGATACCCGGTAAAATTAAAAAAAATCCATAAATTCTAGTATGATTATATAGCTAAGGTACTAAGGTACGCAATTTCGCTTAAAAATACTTTATTTTACTTTACTTTAAAATACTACTAATACTCCATGCACCACAATATATCAAATATTTTTACACTTACGATAAAGATGTTACTGTCGGTTACACTAAAATATTAAAATTAGTTTTACTAACGATAAGCTAATCAGTTGATATCGACCCATTTTTCCTTCTCTTCCAAAATCCCATATTACGTGCTTAATTTATCGTTAGGAAAACTAATTTTAAAAGTTTACCCTTTGAAAATGTTACTTGTAATAAAATTGACACTTATGATAAAAGTGTCGCTTACTATAATTTGACGGTCTTATGTCCAATTTGTACCTCCAATGATGATGCTCCTAGCGGATATTTTTAAAACCTTTATAAGCAACCTGACAAGACAAACAGCGCCTGTGGTAGTTACTGATATAGGAAGTCACCTGCGAGATCTGCTGCGCGACGATGACGCTCTTGTTGTTGGTGAACTTGTCCTTGCGCAGGTGTATGTGCGTGAACAGCGTCATGCCCTTGCACAGTGACGTCACGATGGCGAGCCGCGGCGGCTTCATGCAAGCGCCCATGAACAGCACCAGGTTCTCGTGCCGCGTCTTGCGGAACGTCGCTACCTGCAATACAATCAATATAAGGCTAAATTTTTATACTAATAGTTTACAAAACAGGCATCCTTTGTATTTTAAATCCGACACATCGAAACAGTGCACATTTAATAAATATATTCATCATTATAATAATAGTCATTGATTGTAATTTTACACAAAGATTATTGTTATTTCTAAGAAAAACAAAAGAATATATAGAATTAGAAACTAAGGTTGAGCAAGCCAAAAAACTAAAAAGAAACTAATCTAAAACTAAGGCCTAGGGCGAAATCCTCTCATTATCAACAAATTCCGGGGGGGACGGCGCGTACGCAGTCCCCACTACCAAAAATTACGCGTCCGAGTTATCCACATTAGGGATAATCGCAGAGGTCAACCCAGCCGCAGTGCAATGGAAGGACCTCGCTCTGGGGGAACCGCCTTCTTGATCACGGTGTCCCCTACGCCAGGTAAGTATGCTTTGATACTCGCTACCCGGGGTACTCACTGTGCGGGAGAGAATCGTCATAGCGCGAGGTAAATACGAGGACGCAGCATTCAGCGACACCTAGCGGGGGGTTGCGAAACTAATGCGCAAATAGGTTCGTATCTATCCATGTACCACCGTTGGTAGTTTACGGACTTTTCACCAGAGGTCCGTAGGCCGTAGCAAATAAATCGTAATATAGCCAGCCTGACCACATATTAAATAAAACCTTACCTGGTGGCATTACAGTCGCATTTTGAGTGCAAAACAGGGATATATTTTTCCATAACAGGGATATATTTTTTATTTCTCTAGTCATGGTATACAATTCATATATGTAATTAACATTTTTAATTCCAGTTGCATACACAAAAATATTGTAAAAACAAATACGATGTTAAAATATTAGAAGTTGGTGTGGTTTAGCCATTTTAGATAGGTAATTTTTCTCACATATTTTTTTCATTATATTTCTCTACGAAGCAAAAGCTGTGGTTGTGATTGTGACCCGTGTCGCTCACTTCGTGTTTGTGATCTGTGTCGCTTACCTCGTGTTTATGACCCGTGTCGCTCACCTCGTGTTTGTGACCCGTGTCGCTCACCTCGTGTTTGTAACCCGTGTCGCTCACCTCGTGTTTGTGACGCGTGTCGCTCACCTCGTGTTTGAAGGTGTCCAGCGGCACGGAGTGGTCGCTGAGAGCGTTGACATGCAACAGTTTTACGGCGACGGCGCCGTGCCAGCTGCCACGATACACTGTGCCGAAGCGGCCGGTGCCGATCACCTCGAACAGCTTCAGCTCGTCGTACGGAATGTCCCACTCCTTCATTGACAACTGGAAACATAACACGCTCATCTGTACAAATAGCCCGGTTAACCAAAAACTAGGGGTACCATGGTATAATTGCCGAGAAGCTGAAAATGTTAAAATGAAATTGTGAAAGTACAAAAAAAAAACATAATTACGGATAATCAACGTAAGTATCTAGTAAGTAGGGTAAGTAGAAACCATGTCAATGTAGTTGGTTTTTTTTTGGAATTTCCCAGAGCGAGGCCCTTCACCCGCAAGGGTGAATGTCTGTTTTGACTGGAGTATAAACAAAGAATTAAAAAATAAACCAATAAACAAACAGACTGCAAGTAATCGGAAATCTGCGCAATGACTCTGTTACTGACACAAAAATGAGATACGTCTTAGGTCCGTATTAATAGTTCTTCAATATTATACTTGAGTTAATAATAATTGTGATGATTTATACATTGGAACTCAACACTGCAATCACGTATTTGATCTTGAGTTGAGTAATGTCTATAAATATGGACCTACGACACCCCATGTTATGCTGAAACAGTTTAGTTATGCTGTAGAGATAAAGAATTTAACTTGAAAATATTGTTTTCCACAAACATCACCCGAAGGATTATTATTATTGGAAATTCTCCAGACTTGTGTCCTTGTTTGTCAGACCATAAGTATTTAAAAATACACACTTCCTCAAATATTAAAAAATAATATATTTGAAAAATTGTTATCCATTGAGAAAATAAATCAATAATTCTTCGATTTCTTATCATCATAGGAGCACCAATAGATTTGCATGAAAAATACACACTTCCTCAAATATTCTCCGATGGTGTAAGAAGGCAGTCATCTTAAAAACTACAGGTAACCGCGTCGCAGCCAATTATATTTTACAATTCTAGATTAATCAATATAACAGAAATAGTTAATAGGCTATCCGTTGTCCCCCGCAGATTTACTGGCGTCTAAGTATTATTTACTCCTGTCCGAGAAAATTTGACGAAACACAACATATCACTGAAAATATGTATGCTTTCTTGCTCGAATTTACACCACCAAAACCAACACCAGACCAACACCAAAACACTTTTTATATCATTTGGAAAATTCTTTTCGCACTACACAGACCAATTATTGACAAAAACTAATTTTACTAAAAAAACAATTGTTAATTTTTAAATTTACGTCCAGTAACTGCGGGATTCAGCGAATGTTTATTATAAATAAAAGAAGTACTAATCAAAATGTACTAAGCTAATTTTAAAACGCGCGCGCAAAGTGTAATCACGGGCTTGCCACTGCAGTTATCACTTCGGTATGACTATTGACTGTGAGGGCAACGGATGTGTCAGCCGATAAGAAAGCTTCGCATTGAAAATTGCCTACCGAACGTAATTCGACGCCTACTGTACCTACTCGTACCATTGAGTTGTTACACATAGAAACACAAACCGCTATGACAACGTGATGCCTTTCAAATACAAGATGCCTTTCTGAAATAGGATATTGAGAATTTAAACAAACTGATCAAAATAAATAAAATATAAAAAGGAAAAATTTTATTGCTTGTTTTTTATATAAAATGTTTTGAAACTACTGGACCGAATTGAAAAATTCTTTCACCTTTAGAATCCTACATAATCCCTGATCGACATAGGATATATTTTATCTCCTTATTTCCAAGGAAAAGAGGAACTATTGGAACCGCGGGGAGTCAACTACAGCATGACAACTAGTAATCTAACTTTCAAGACTGGTTTCAGTCGAATCCGAATTATTATTAAGGAACGACATTACAAAGTACACGTAAATATATTATGTGGGTTTGACAGAGTTTGCTTACAACTTCAGGTTATATTTCATCTAGAAAGAAGTATTACTGTCGATTTATAACTTGAAGTGCTGTATGCTGCGTCGTCTTGTTTATTGCGTGTCTATCCAGAATAACTCTATGCACACATGTAACTATATTCATAAATAGGAGAAACACTACACGTGTCACACGAGACTATTTGTTTTAGTTTTATACTTTTTAACCGACTTCAAGATATACTATTACTATACTACCTACTATCTATCTAAATATTATATTGGACGTACAACTTTGCATTTGCCGTTTTTTGCGAAGTTCCAAGTTTTATTATTAAAACTAGCTAATTTATTCCTAGTCTTCCAAGTAATGTCTAAAGCTATTCGCTAATTTCGTCTATATATTAGACAACATTTCAAATACCGTGAAAAATATTATAATTTTTTGAAGCTATCCACGAATTAATTATAATTATTATTAGATATGAAATGACTAGATTTACACCCTCATTTTTAATTTATTTTTAATGAACAGTGTACATTATGTATTTCTCAAGTATAACAACTGACGAGTGTAACTTAGCACTTAGCAAGAAGCAAAGCGTAGTACTTATATGCAAGTTGCAGTGATGCCATAAATAAACATTTATCTCAAGTGCCGCTGATAACGAAAGCTCAGTGTCGGACGATCTTTCGCTCGCCTCATAAACATCGGCAGCTTTAATAGCCTTAACATTTTGATGTGTCAATGCTTTTATGTATCGAGAGATTGATGATTTTAAAATCTCGATTATATTATAAAAGCTGTGCCTTGCAGTTTCGACCGCAAAAAACAATTTTTATGATTACAAAACTCTCTTATATACTTTTATCTTTAATTTATCTCATAGAAGCTTACAATTAAACGGTATATTTATATACATGAATGTAATTTAAATATCAATGCAGACTAATTAAGTTCGATATTTGCAGTAGTCTGTCTGTTTTTTACCGGATATATTTAGGAGTGTTCACTCCACCATCTCATTCCTCCTTCACCTTTCTAGGAAGCCGCCGGGAACGGTGGCACCCTCACATGGTGCATGTCAAAGCAACAACTGACAGTTTAGGGCAAGAGTGAATACGGATTTAATAAGCGCGCTTTGGCATCTTTTACGGCCTCTGTGGCGTTCGTTATGATTTACTTGAGTTATATAATAACACATGCGAGAATTAAATCAAAAGAGGGTAAAACAGGGGTTGATCGTTTTTTTTTAAATTTTTTCTTTACAAATTAGCCCTTGACTACAATCTCACCTGATGGTAAGTGATGATGCAATCTAAGATGGAAGCGGGCTAACAGGTTTACACCGATTTCCACGCGGACAAAGTCGCATGCGTTCGCTAGTTTTAAAATAGCTTCCCCGATTGCTGGCAATAAGCAATAGTAAGGATGGCATTAAGCAACTGCTTACTCGTATTCATATTATTTGTCACTCTTACCCTGATCCCTACCCCTATTCTATTTACTCTCATCCCTACCCTTTTAAGGCACAAATAGTCTGCATATCATTTGTTAGCGTTCTACCTTCAAAATTGCGGAATGCTCCAAAACTTCCACTCCCCATTTTAGTGAAGTGGGGGGTTAGAAAGAGACAAAAAAGTAGCCTATGCCATTCTTTCAACTCCACTTAAAAATACGTCAATTCGTCGCTCCGATTTGCCGGAAAGACGGACAAACAAACGAACAGACACACACACTTTCACATTTAAATTATTAGTACGGATAGCAACAGTTAACTCACGCTATTCTGTCTCGGCCACCTCGAGTCGTCCGTTGATCCCGACCCGCTCAACGACACTCGACCTGATCCTTCTGCGGAAGAGTACAATACTCATTAATAGTGTTTGTTGACGTTTTTTCAACACATTTATTTACATTTGCTATTACAAAGATTAAAAAGAATAATAAAATCTAAATTACAATAAATCTAATAATTATAACACATACACACCATCTAATTTTGACGGCCTCCGTGGCGCAGTGGTATGCGCGGTGGATTAACTAGACGGAGGTCCTGGGTTCGATCCCCGGCTGGGCCCATTGAGGTTTTCTTAATTGGTCCAGGTCTGGCTGGTGGGAGGCTAGTTACCACCCTACCGACAAAGACGTACCGCAAAGCGATTTAGCGTTCCGGTACGATGTCGTGTAGAAACCGAAAGGAGTGTGAATTTCATCCTTCTCGTAACAAGTTAGCCCGTTTCCATCTTAGATTGCATCATCACTTACCATCAGGTGAGATTGTATTCATGGGCTAACTTGTAAAGATTAAAAAAAAAATTGTTCACCCTTAGGCAAGGTACCCAATACGCTGGCGCTGTTACCCCTCTGGATGGCAAAACTTATCCTTTGGGCCAAATAAGCGCCAGCTCTTGGGTCACCTGACGCATGGATCAATTTGTCAGACAAAACATTGTCAATTTTTTTTGGTACCTGTTAACCATGGGCCTAAAGTCTCAAAGGCAAGCGCAAATACAAAGTCATTCGATATGACCGAATATTTACGACGCTTACAAAACCGATCGGAACATATTATAATAACTTATGTGTAGCGGTCACTTTTTGGTGCCATCGCAACCCGTCTCCCGGCCCCCTGCAGAGCATCGGGAGTGTTACGAACGAACTTGCCAAGCTAGTCACCATCCCCATTATTCTGATAATGATAATGTATGTAGCTTGGCAAGTAACGCTCGCGACGATCCGCGCAGGCCGGGGGGCGATTGATGCACTTCACTTCCCCACACGCACGATTTCACATCCGCGCGGACTTTCCCCCCGTCGCCCGCATATCATGGGAGTGTCACTTGCTAAGCTTTAGTAGTTACCGCTTTTAATACTGGCGGTGAGATCCTCCTTGGTGTCCTGGTGCACCAGCGCGCGCGCCGGGGACTGCGCCGCCGACGTGTGGTTCGGACTCGACACCGGTGGCTTCACCTCTGACAACACACGGGTAACAATATATTAAAGACAAACATCAAACGAGAACCGTGATAGCCTAGTCTATACAACCCCTGCCATCGATTCAGAGGCTGTAGATTGGAATCCGGTCCGGGGCATGCACCTCTAACTTTTCAGTTGTGTGCATTTAAGAAATTAAATATCACGTGTCTCAAACAGTGAAGGAAAAACATAAGGAAGCATGCATACGTGCAAAGGGCAATGCCAGTTTACTTATATCTAAAAAAATCTTGATAATTCTACTTTAATAATGAAATCATTACTTTATCAAAAAAAGTTTGCTACAATGTTTTACATTTTTAATTCATCTTTAATTTGTCCACAACGGGGACAAGCTAAGATCGTTGACCATACAGCCTGAGTTTAACGATAATTTTTGAAACTTATGATTGCTTTGTTTGTTCGTTTTCTTGTTTGTTAAGCTCGCTGGCAACAGAAAAAAATAATACAACTTCAAATGTTACTTCGCCGCTTTGGTATACCGGTAAACATTTTGCCCTGGAAGAGTGTCTTTATAATATAAAAAAAAAATGTATTTTTCTTCAAGAAACATACTTTTATTAAGCCAATTAATTAACCAGACCCATCATACTAACATTTCCATATACTTTTATACGGGGGCATTCCCCTTTCTTTAATTCTCTTTATGTGTAAAGTCTGCCAATCCGTATTGAACCAGCGTGGTGGACTATTAGCCTAACCCCTCTCATTTTAAGGAGACTTGTGCTCAACAGTTGTTGGTTGCTAATGAGGAAACATTACCTGGGAAGTGGAACTGCTGCTTGGAGTTGTGCACCTGGTGCGTCTGGTGCGCCTGGTGCGGGTGGTGGTGGTGGTGGTGCGACTGCGGGGTGGCGGGCGCGGGCGGCGCGGGGGAGGACGGCGTCGAGCTGTTGCACGACGACGTGTTCGAGTTGGACGAGTCCGGACCACCCTGTATATGTGGAACATTGACCTCTTATAATAAAGGGATACACAATCATATACAAAATTTCACTTAAATACTGGCCAATTTTGCTTTGAGAGTTTTAGAATTATTGGTAAAGAAAATTATACCTAAAGGCCTTTAAATATAGACCAATATTTAATAGAATTGCAAATTCAACCTTAAGAGTTGAGTTTAAGGTTGAATTTGCAAATGCGACTGTTTGAATTGAGTGCCAAGAAGTTGTGTTTGGCACTCATTGAGTGGGGACGTTTTTTGGTCGCTGATTGTGCATCAACTTTTAAATAGGAGATCAATGGGAAGTAACTAAATTATTCTATTGCTGCAGAGTTTTTTGGCCTAAAAGTCTCTCACGAAGCTGAAGTGGCAATGGCCAGCGCATGTAATTCAACGAGCCGATGGATGTTGGGGTCTCAAGGTGCTGGAATGGCGACGACGCACCGGAAAGCGCAGTGTTGGTCGACCCCCCACTAGGTGGGCCTAAGACATTAAGGGGGTTGCAGGGAGCCGCTGGATGCTGGCAGCTCGAGTGTTTGGAAGACTATGCAAGAGGCCTATGTCCAGCAGTGGATATCCATCGGCTGTTGAATTGAATGATGTCGATGATGAGAGTATCTTGTCGGCACTTCTTAGTAGAGGCAGTAGTCACAATAAACTGTGGTCAAGAGCTAACTTGTAAAGAATAAAAAAAATAAGCTTAATGTTTCAAAATTGCATGTAAACTAAGCCTATATTTGATTAAAAAACAAATTGGAATACTTTCAACTATTTGGAACATTTAAAGAAAACTAAAAATATTATCAGCCTATTTATAAACAGGCTGTTATATTTATATACAGGATGTCCCGTAAATAGTATGACATACTCTACAGAATGATAGCTGGCATCAAGGTCTAAGAAAATAACGAAATGATAATAAACGATAGTAATAACAAAATACGAAATTTTACGGTTTTTAAGTTATATTGATTTTTCTACAAAATATGAAAATCCTTATCTAAAAAATACTTTCAGTATAATTAATATTTAGCTAATATAAGTTATATTTCATTATTTTCGTAGGCCTTGATGTCAGCTATCAGCCTATAAAGTATGACACATTATTTACGGGACACCCTGGTGTATATATGCCGTCGACTGCCGGGAGCCCTCTGGCAGGTCGACAATAAATACGGGCTCTTTAAATTACAATGTTTTTCATAAGTAAAAATCTATTACAATTCGTTTCATGTAGGTTGGTGCGGGTGACAGTTCATTTCACTCTTGAAAGCTTGCCGCGATTCACGATAATAGTACGTATTATCGGCCAGGCGAAGCGACTGTCACCGTACCTATGCTATTTGAAAAACACTTTAGATGTTAATGGTTTTTTTTTCTCTTTGGCTTTGCACAGATTAGATTATTATTTTTTTTTATGATGATTTTTTTTTTTGTTTTTTTGTTAATGTTTGGTACATACAGAGTGATGGTGCGGCGCCGGGGGAGGTCGTCTCCGCAGCGGCGTCACGGATTGCATCGTTAGCGTTCGGCCCACCGATGACGTCAGGTACAGACCACCTGCGGTCAACATTTTGTTTATACGAGTTTATCTGTTTGTGTGTGTGCTCAGACCAATTTACCTTTGGACTTGTATCACGCTCAAGTTTGTCGTTTTTTGAGAGGGACGAGGTAAACTCACGCATCGAAAATATTTAACACCAATAAATATATCCTGTGTCCTAACACAACACAATTAAAAAATTTAAATCATATTACTACACGTGTAAATTTAACACAATGAAACATTGACTCTATAGACGCAGTATAACCACGTTAGATCGTGATCATATACTTTTGACAGAGGGGTGACGTCTAGCGAGGCAGGTCCTTATGGTAATTGGTCTGAGGTTATGTGTGCGTTAGTTTACCATCTTTGTGGAATTTCTCTTTGAACGCAGTTACGAACTCGGGCGGCAAGCCGCACGATGGAGGTACTTTACTCTCACAGTCTCTGCAATAAAACAAACATTTATATTACATAATTATGGAGGCAAATTATAAATCAATCAGTAGAAATATATTAAGAGCAAATATAAATATACAGTGTAAACTCTACATAACGCCACTAAAGGGACTGTACATATTATGTCATTATAGAGAGTGGTCGTTATATGGAAAACTTACTATAAACTAAAAAACTTTTTCGTCAATACACAGTGATTTTCTTTTACTAGCCATATTCACTATTTGAAAGTTTGTGTGGAACTAAGAATATGAAAACGTATTAAGTTCGCTACTTACTTACTTACCAGTCTAGATTACTTATTAATCATGGTCAACGGGCCTCATAAAAAGGCTCAGAGTCACACAGCGTGCGATGGAACGAGCTAGGACAATAAAGCGACATAAAAACATAGACTGCTGCGCGGTTTTCACTAAATTCGGCAAATAAAAAGGTACTTTTTATTACTTAATTTTCGTTATAGAGAGTGTATCATTGTATGGCCATGTAAGCATGACGTTTTAGCGAGTTTGTCGTTAGATCAAGTGACATGGGATTTACACTGTATATTAGAAGAGTACTTCTAGTCGCACGTGGTGATCACACTGAAGGTGTTGGTGAACCGGTGAGCGATGTCACTCACGATCACTGACAGTGAAGTGACAGTGAGCGACGTTTACCTGTGACACTTGAACTTGCACTCCTTGCACTTGAGGCCGGAGCCGAAGAGCATCTGCTTGTCGCAGTAGTCGCACGTGGCGATCATGTTGAAGGTCTTGGTGAACCGGTGCGCGATGTCACTCACGATCACTGACAGTGAAGTGACAGTGAGCGACGTTTACCTGTGACACTTGAACTTGCACTCCTTGCACTTGAGGCCGGAGCCGAAGAGCATCTGCTTGTCGCAGTAGTCGCACGTGGCGATCATGTTGAAGGTCTTGGTGAAGCGGTGCGCGATGTCACTCACGATCACTGACAGTGAAGTGACAGTGAGCGACGTTTACCTGTGACACTTGAACTTGCACTCCTTGCACTTGAGGCCGGAGCCGAAGAGCATCTGCTTGTCGCAGTAGTCGCACGTGGCGATCATGTTGAAGGTCTTGGTGAAGCGGTGCGCGATGTCGTGCGCCATGCAGCCGCTCACGGTGGGCGTGCGCGGCGAGCGCGGCGCGGTAATGTTTGATATCTGACGGAACGCCAAGTCTGAATTATTATTACTATTTCTGATGGTTGTGGTCGAATGTTATTGTGCAAACAAATATGTCGGCGCGAGTAAGTTACTTGATCGGTCGGCTCGTGTCGTCATGAGCCGAGATAGTACGAAGCTAGGTGGGGAGTAGTGGGAGACCGAGTGCTGGCGATATAAGCGACGGCGAAAAGGGGAGTGTTTGTTAACAGTCAAAGGTACCTTTAACCCTACACACATCGTTCACAAGTGCGTGACTCCACTACTCCACCACTCCCGTTTTCTCTGACAAATACAATAAATAAATACGTATAAACAAATATTTATTTTACTAAGTGGCAGTATGAATAATGTATTTGACTCACTGAGGTGTTGTAGTAGCGCGCGGGCGGCGGGTCGGGGTCGGGCTCGCGCGGCGACGACGGCGGACTGCCTTCCGCCGTGCCCACCGCCGACGACTGGCTGTTGTCACTGCGGAGGCAAAGTGCTCATGTCAACCCTAGAGCCTCAAATACACTACTTACTTCGACGCTTTGACGTAGTCCTGGAGAGTTATTCTTCAACGATGTTTGTGTTTACCTCCATCTCTCTCTGTCTAACACTACACTATTGAAAGAGAAACGTTACGTCATCAACCCATATTCGGCTCACTGCTAAGCTCGAGTCTCCTCTCAGAATGAGAGGGGTTAGGCCAATAGTCCACCACGCTGGCCCAATGTGGATTGGCAGACTTCACACATGCAGAGAATTAAGATAATTCTCTGGTATGCAGGTTTCCTCACGACGTTTTCCTTCACCGATTGAGACACGTGATATTTAATTTCTTAAAATGCACACATCTGAAAAGTTGGAGGTGCATGCCCCGGACCGGATTCGAACCCACACCCTCCGGAATCGGAGGCAGAGGTCATATCCACTGGGCTATCACAGCTCTTGAAAGAGAAAGATAGAGGTGAATTCGAAAAAAAATAGCATTAAGTGAGCCGAGTAGTGCACCGAGGTACTCCGTGTTTGAACCTCGGATTGTTTCTATTCTTTAGCCCTACTCAATGTATACTTTGAAGAAGTTTGATTTCAGTTGAAACCAGTAGCTTGTACATGGTCACATCCCCAATACACTACTCGCGAAATTAATCGGAATATGTGGATTCTTGTTCTATAATTGTCGTCTTGTTTATGGGCACTGTGAGGATTTCAGAAGGCTTGTAAAAAGAAGAAGGCTTGTTTTTGTAGAAGATGTATATTACCTGAGATCAGAAGCATCAGGCTTGACAGAGAGCTGAGACTCGTGCGAGCGCGACTTGGTGAGAGCGGCCGGCGTGGGCAGGTGGACGTTCTGCTTCCTTTTATTTATGGGCGTTGTGGGCGACTTGCCGCCTGGTGGTAAATACAATTTAATTAGTAAATAATAATAATACTTAATAAGCGACTATACTCAAACTCTAGAAGATGGAGTAAATTGCCACTTGTTGACTAATTTTTTTCGTTCGCACTCCAGCAGATGTACGCTTTTACCTTACCTTATCAACCTATGGACGTCCACTGCTGGACATAGGCCTCTTGCATGGACTTAACGGTCTCGAGCCATCATCATCCAATGGCTCCCTCCTGCATCCCTCGACATCTTTGCGTCCAAAATTCCTCAGTGCTTGAAGACGAAAGTCTTCGAACAGTGCATATTGCCAGTGATGACATACAGATCTGAGACTTGGGCCTTATTAGACGGCTTAAAGTCACTCAGCGGGCGATGGAGCGAGCTATGCTCGGAGTTTCTCTACGCTTAGTTAGAGGATAAATATTATTCACAAGCGGAGTACCCACGAAGAGTTATGTACACATCTTTTTTTTATTAATCGACTAGAAAAGATTTTAGTAGGGTCTCAAATTAATGCATACTTTTTTTTATTTTACACTTGGAAACTATAGAAAGTATTAGATTTTTAGCAAGAATGAGCAAACCTTTCTTGTGATTAGCATTCCGGTCGTCGCGCGCCCGCGGCGAGCCCCGCCCGTGGCGCTCCCACGAGTCCCAGTACAGCGGCAGCTCGGCAGCGCCCTCGCCGCGCGCCAGCGCGTCTGCCGACATACACACATTGCTTCAATGGGGATGATGTTTGAATATATTGATTTTTATGATACATTCGGGTAAATAAGGTCAATGTTAACTCATTTATACATAAAAAGCAAAGATTGTCTGGATATTTGCAAAATAAATGAGATTATAAAATTTCAAAGTCTATTAAAAATATTTTATCGTAATTAGATGAAAATTCATACAGTTTTAGCTTCCTTACATTAAATGTGACATTTTTTAATATATAAACTATAAGCATAAACGCACAAATAACAAAGATATTGGTAATTTTGTTTGAACGCGCATACAAATCTAACGATCATTACATTGCCTATGACGTCATTAGTTCAAGCCATTTTGTATGGGGCGTTTTTCAGGGATCCGCGGCAGCGCCGCAAATCTGACTCTATAAATCCCTGTAGCTCCGAAAGTAATGATCGCAGATACCCTGTTCCTTTTACAAAATTGCTTTTCTATTAGTATGCTCTTAATTTATATACAATTTAAAAAACTGTCATCATCCCTATTATGTTTTTACAAACAAAGAAAGAACTAACTGTTTCAAGACGTCACTATAAAGAATACTTAACCAAATGGAGCGTTTAACAAAAATATTGGTTAACAAATTATTAATTTGACGTTTAGTACATCAAGAAACGTACATCACAAAATATATGATATAAAAATCAATTTTAGGTTTTATATATTTAAATATATATAAATCCTTGGCTTTTATTAATTAATATCCATATATTTCGGACTGTTATTCCTTGTACAAATTGATACACCCTATATGCTTACTATATTTTTTTTTTGATGTAGTATTGAAAAGCACACACAACCCTAAGTCTTCTACACCATCAACCCCTAATTTTGAATATCAATAATGGTAATTTAATATAAAAAAAACATACATACAGCCGAAAGTAGAACCTCCTCCTTTTTGGAAGTCGGTTAATAAAGTTTGTCAAGTCATCTTGTCATTTATTTAAAAAAAAAATATCAAAAATTCTCAATTCAGTTCACCTGTATAAGACTTTAGCCTCTGCATGGCCCGTATGAGCCGCAGCACCTCCTCGTCCCTCGCACCGCGCAGCATCACCCGCATCTCGCAGTCCGACCGCTCCCGCAGAGCTTCCAGTGTCGACACACGGGAGAGCACCACCTGAAACATCATCATTAACATCACACAAGAGCAAACAATCATTAAGACTACTAGGCCTTTTATTTTGTCGTCGATGAGATGTAATGTATGAAATCAAGAGACACGTTGAACACCTTGCTACAAGTTTATACTACATCTGATTGTCACTGTGCATGTCACTGCAGACGCGAGATGGACGCCGTAGTCTGGCCCTACCTTATGTAAGATTGAACGCAATGGGGTTTGTCAATTAGTGGTGAAGAAGTTCTGCAATGGTCCCACAGAGGCCTAGTAATTGCGCATATAGAGCATCAACACTGAGCACTTTCTACCACAGAACAAATATGACAAACCGTGGCATCCTTATGTGGAAATCCAATGAATTCTGAAAATGATATTTCTATTTTGAACATGAAATGAAATGCTTTGAAATGCCCTTCCGGCTGGTCTGTTTTTGTCATCTACAATTTGAACACCTTCAAGGCAAGAGTGAATAGGCATCTTCTACACATCTTGCCTGGATACTGCGCCTTGACCACAAGCTGTCATGAGAAGTGCTACACCATATTGTTATCTCACCTCTATAGCATCAACACTGAGCCCCACAACGTGCAGCCATTGCCGCAAGCTGGGCACGTGTCCGAGCTCACGTTGTATATCTTCTTTGAACTGCGCCTTGATTACTAGCTGTCTTGAAAAGTGTTTCACCAATTTGCTCTGTAAATAAAGTGGACTCATTACTTTTTTTCTATGACCACTGTCTCAGACTACACCATAATCATAGATTTATTTAGCTAGATACTGTATTAGTACAGTGAGGCTTGCAAGAACAGACACACTTTTTCTTTCACAGATATACCTCTTATCTATCCTTTTGTACTTATTACCCCTACACTTCCATCATCTTACTTAAATACTCATCCCCATATACTAACTATAATCCATCTTCCAAAGAGATACCTATGCTTCCTAGGTAGCCTGTCACAGACACAATGTGCAACAAGGACTCATTGTCAGGGACATGTACAGGGAGGATCAACTATTCTGCATAACATGCCTAATGTCACCCCATCAGTGTACAGTCTAAAATGTATGAAAAGTCACTAAGACTATTTGATTTTTAGAATTTGACTTTATTCAACCATTTCAGACTTGAGTTTTACAAAATATTTCTAAATCATCATCATTATCAAACACAACACACATTTGAGACACATGCTATTTAATTTCTTAAAATGCACACAAGTGAAAAGTTGGAGGTGCATGCCCCGGACTGGATTCAAACCCACACCCTACGGAATCAGAGGCAGAGCTCATATCCACTGGGCTATGACAGTTCTTACATATCTGTATTTCTAAATATAAAATTATTTGTAGAAGGAAAATTATATACAAAACTCATTAAAAAAGTTTGTTAGTAACAAATTGACCAGTCAAAACAATTGTTAATTTTTGGTTATACCAAAATTATGTGATATTATCATGAATAAATTTTGGTTTCACAAATATCAACTAGTTAACACAAAAAAATAAATATTATTTTAATATTCAATTGAAAAAAAAACACAGGTCATCAAACAAACACCAAACAATTTTATAAATACAACAATAATTACTATATAATGCATATTTTTTCCTCACCCTAAAATTTATTTTTAATGATTTTCTGTATTTGGTGTAGGCCTGTATATAGTGTACCCTTAAAAAGAACTTCTGTCCTAAATATGTAAATTTATACCCATTGAATTGCAAAATAAGTATTGTGTGTATTATAATTGAAATCAAGAAAGTAGGTGGGTGAAATCACCCCGTGTATGTGGAACTGGGTTTGAAATGTGTAAAACTGCTCTCTAAATATTATAAACTAGCTGATGCCCTACGGTTTCATCCACCCAATACCTGTTTCTGTTATAATATAGGGATAAAGTATAGCCTATGACACACAATAGCATGGCTTAGTGGAAAAAGAATTTTCAAAATCAGTTTAGTGGATCTAGAGATTATCCCCTACAATACCACAAACTTTACCTCTTTATAATATTATTTTTAATTTCTATTATAAATTAAGTTACTACCTATTTCCTATTAACTTTCATTCATTATGTAGGTATTACATTTTCATAATATTCATGAAAGTGGCAGAAAATTTTGAAGTTGAGTTACTCTACTATCGGGAAATATCATAAAGTTTAAAAAAAAATACGTAACATAGTTCGAAATAATGAATCTCGGCAACAAAACTGAAACATCTGTATGTTGAAAACGTTTTATAGTAAAACCGTAGTACACTGGCGTAGCAACCTTCGTGTACGTAAAATAGGGCAGTTTCAGCTCAAGGCTACTGGATATGCGCGCGCTCACACTTTCTACAACGGCAATGAACTGTTACAGAGATCCTTGAAGTTCAGGCCTGGCAAGCAATTCAAGGGCATTATCTTATTTCCATAACACAGTACCCGTATTTCTGACCGCAGCCCTCTTACCTCCAGGGTCCGGATCTCCTGTTGCGTCAGTTCTGCGCTCGTCGAGCATACTGTCCTCAAACCCTCGAGCCTTTTCGCCGAAACGTCTATCATCGACTGCAGTGTCTCTATAGTCTGAATTGCATCACGGATTCTCTTCTTTTCGTTCTCGCTCTCTGCATCCATTACAAATATCACAACACTATACACAATCCGCTAATCACTACTTATAAGTAAAAAACTCTTTATTCATTATAAAAAATAAATATGAATATACAAAACATTGCAGGTATTGTATTGCCGATACAGCGGCCATGTCCGAAGAAAATCTATATTTCTTGTCTATGACAACTTTCTTGTCATAATCGTCTACCGATAGACAAACGTCTGACAGTTGACAGCTGTTTTCACTTTTCTTTGGTAGTTTTTACAATTTTGATAGGGTAACATTAGTTACTGCCACAAAACGTCAAAAAAATCAACAAAAAATTTAGTCTATGATTTAAACCAATGGAGTGAGGACGTTTGTTGTGAGATTTGTTTCCTATTATTTTTGCCTTCCGTCGCTAAATATCTGTGTAATGTAATAAACTAGTTAGAAAAAAATCTTTTTTACTTCACGTGTAAATAGTGATTGTGATTTTTTTCTTAGAGTTTAGATGTAGACACAGTAGCATGTTTCTTAAACGCATATTGGTGCCTCTGCTCTGCCTTGGAATAGAAGGTAAATAAATAACATTGAATTAAATAATAAATAGTTGTTGTATGCACCCGATTTCTTGTTTTATTAAACTTCACGGACGTTGATTATTTTTATTTATGTGCGCAGTTCCGCGAACCTTCGGCGAGGAGGTGGAAATTCGGCAAGTGGAAGCGGACAAGGGAACGAATGTTACGATCCCCTGTGGTGGTCTGCTGGTGATTCCACCTCCCAACGTCCAATGGGTTCATAGAGGCAACCGCACGCACCATGAAGTGTTGGTAAGTTTTCATTTGAAAAACGATCACGTAATTATATCCGTACATATTTATAGCCTTCATTTTTTAGTTGAAAATCTAAAATATAGTTGTGTTCTCGTATATACAACATTTTTTAACTAAAGACAAAATACTTACTATAAAAATAAAGTAAGAACCTATAATTATTAGGTATGATGTGAATAATTTGTTTAAAAACAATAATGAGGCGTTTTTATTATAAAAGCGAGTTGTATTTATTATTGCGCGAACTCATAATAGCCCATTGAAAATTATTGCTTACGCGTTATAAATTACACCATAAAATAGGTATAACATTTTAATAGCTACGTTTTTTTTAATTATTCACTACTAATATTAAACGCAAAAGTTTGTGTGGATGTTTGTTACTCTATAACGCTGCAACTACTGAACCGATTTGGCTGAAATTTCTAACTATTACTTTTCATCACGGAAAAATCCATAGATCCCGAGGGATTTGTAAAAAACTAAATTTTACGCGGACGAAGTCGCGGGTCCGCTAGTTTTAAAATATTATTTTCATTTGCTATGTCTTCGTTCTAAAACAATAAGTCTGAAAATTGAGTTCTCTTGAACTTCTAGCTAAAAAAAATAAACAAGAAAAAACATAATGTACCTACCTATAACATAATCTTCATTATATTATTAGGTATGTTTAGTCACAACTTGTTAAAATAAAGTCATAATAATGCAAACCGCAAGCCAAAGACTTCCTTCTCAGAGAAAATCCATTTTCCTTACTCCCGGTCAAAGAGCCTAATACATTGGTAGATTAACCAAACCAAAGATATCATTACCAAACAGTAGTACAGGCAGACCTTTTCCTATTTTTTTAATTTAATGTTACATACAATTAATTACTTTGAACTTGTGATATGACCTCTTGTTTCAACTCATTGTACAATAGACAATCATGAATCATGAAACATAACTCATTTTTAATTTGTACTATTCAATAGCAATGTGGTTTTACATGATACAACTGTTTAGGGGTTGAATGAAACACAGTAATCCAATGCGACTCGAGTTGCGACGCATCGTAAGAAATGACGAATTTTTAGTAGTGTCGCTTTTTTACACAAATTCGTTTCGCCGTTGTGTTTCAACCCAAACCTGGGGTTATCAGTAGCGGTTTCCCCCACATAGTTCCCGTTTCCATGCGAATACGGGTATAAAATATAGCCTATGACAATCACAAATAACGGTTTTCTAGTAGTAAAAGAATTTTCAAAAACGGTTCTTTAAATCCAGAGTTTACCCCTACCAACCAATCACCAACCATCCAATCTAGAAGTATTTTCTTTCAAACAAAAAAAAATCAAAATTGGTTAAGAAATGACGAAGTTATGAGGTTCCTCCTTTTTTTGAAGTCAGTTAAAAATATGTTGTTAAAACTTTTCCTTCATTAAGCGTCCTTTGCCCACACTCAAGGAGCAAGAGACAATTGAATAAGATTTTACAATCGCAACGCAACTTGAGTCTTTGCCAAAAAAATTGCCTCCGTATAAAATATCGAAGAAATTTGCTCTATTGAATTCGAATCTTCGAATTACTCATAGACAATAAGTATTGATTCAAGGGTTTTTTTTTTTATTTTTTACCGACTTGATAAATGGAGTTATACATATAGTCAAACTTGAAGTTTCAAAAGTGCTTGTAAACTAAGCCTAAGCCTACTTGAAATAAATGAATTTTGAATTTGAATTCAATGACGCAATGAATTGTACCAACTGGCCTATTTAATAATTTTAAGTAACTTTAATATATAATACATAAAGTTTATCAATTAGCTATTGTTAGTAATTCTTAAGGCATGTGATTTCTTATTCACTTTTTATATATTGCTAACTGATCACTAACTGATCACCACTGAGTTGTGATTTTCGTTAAAAATGCTTTACGGAATATGAAAAACGCGGTTGGTATAGGTTGGTATGTTGGACTATTGGCCTAACCCCTCTCATTCTGAGAGGAGACTCGTGAGCCGAATATGGGTTGATAATGATGATTAGAACGAGATTAGTGAATAAGCCAGATAGGCCTCTGTTTAAGCATTTCGAAGCGTAGACATATAATGTTCGCAAAAACCACTAGACGCTTGTATACACAAAGTTGAGCTCATAATTCAAAGAAATATCTATTTATAGAAGCAAGATGCGACAAACTTGGGTACTCACTAATTATGTTTAGCAAGTAGACACAAAAGTTACCATTTCTTACGTACCTAAATTTAAATTATAGAGGACTCAAACATAAAGCTTTAAATTGAGTCCTTTATACAATAGCAAAGGTTAAATTCTTTTGACGCAAACAACGTCGTCTCATGGTACTTTTTCATTCACAATGTAAACCTTTGAAATATGAATAAACCATTACGTTCATTCATGGGTTGTAAAGCTTGCTATCAATCTGAGTTAAAAATCAAAATTTTGTAAAAAAATATAGATAAGGTAAAATAAAACCTTATCTATATTTTTTTACAAAATTTTGATTTTTGCCTTTCTTTTTACTCCATATTAACTTTTACGCGCGAAAAACATAACCCTTCTTGCAGTCGGGTAAAAAATAAATATTAATGACTTTTGTTTACATTCTGTGAAGATATTTAACTTTTGAATACTTAAATTATCTTCGAAAATGTATTGTATTAAATTGTTTTCGAACCAAATCTATTATTATTACTCTTAACAGATTAGGCACTGGTTGGAAATATTGATAATCACTAATAATTTACGTAGTTGGAACTATTAATTAATTTTGTCGTTAACCCTCCACCGGTCTAATTCAGTTCAATTCACATGGTTTTCATTAAATAAATACTATATCCATAATAAAGGCCACACTAAGAGTCTTGATAGTCCAGTGGATATGACCTCTGACTTCGATTCCGAGGGCGTAGATTCAAATCCGGTTTATCTTCCAAAAAATGGGGGCGCGAACGATGCAGTAACTGAAAAGCTGAAATTATGTTATTTAACACGTTCATTGCAATACCACGCGACGTCGCGTGAAGCGGCCTTTTACGCTGTGACCGGTAACGCGACGTTGTGTGGTGGTCCCTGACAATCTTGTTAGAGCAATAGAAAATCGGTCATTTACCTTATTTCATAAGATTTTGACTAGGCAATGAACGTCTTAAGTTCGAATGGTTACAGAATTCCACGCGGGTGATGTCGCGATAGTTCTTTAAAACAGTGCTTATACGCCTATGTGGTTTTCGCACTCCAATGATGCCATATCGAGATAAACTAGGAACAATGATAGCGCAGGACACCCGGTCGGTCGTAAAGTGAATTGGTCGATGTCTCCGTTTGGAATAGAGAGATCTATTTATAGACAGAGACTACAGATGACTGTCGTTTATTGCGTTTGCGGCGTTTGATTCTGATGTTTGCTACACTGTTCTATTTGTATTTGTCTGTGATGGCGACATACAATGACCTTTCCATAAATGTAAAGACTTGCTAGCCACCATCAGTATTACCTACCTATCCAAAATTCATGGTAATATACTAGTAAATGTGAAAGTAAGCTTGTCGTTTATCTTTTTAAGGCTTTAACTAATATGGGTATAGGAATAAATTGAATCATGGAGCAGAACATAGGCTATTTTATTTATTATTTGTCTACTTTTTGGCTACTGTCTGTTAAAACTAGAAAGCTGAAATTTGGTATGGGTAGGTATGTATATTACAGTTCGCCTAATGTAGGATGGTGCGGGTGACAATTTCGTTTCACTCTTGAAAGTTTGCCGCGATTCGCGATAGTAGTACCCATTATGAATGTCATACAGGCGACTGTCACCGTACTCATGATATCTGAAAAACACTTAAGTCTATAAAGTGATAAAAAGAAAATTTAAAAAAAAATAATTTTGGGATTCCTTCCTAACATGTAAAGTGATGATGAATTTTTTATCGTCTATCCCATAGTGTGTGGGATGGTTATCGGTATTTCTGTGCATTACATAAAGGATTAAAGTGCTTCTACGAAATCCTACATAACGCTTGGCCCGACACGCACTTGGCCTGTTTTTTTTATCGCTTAGAAAGGAATATAGTTTTGTACTTACTGGTAGAGTACGGGACTACACTGTACTCCATTCGCGTGTCATTGCTGACACACTCGATATTTTTTGCGATTATTTTTCGCGCCGCTTTCCGTTTAGTCGCAAAGTAACAAAAGCTCCGCAAAGCTCCCTCAAGCTAAGCGCACATCCGGCGCTGGAGCACCATTTGCATACGCCGGCCACTTCCAACGGCCTATTGTTGATCCCCGCCCGTCGCCCGTCGCCCGATCCTGGTTTTAGAGAATTGAATTTTCTTGCGCGCTTTGGATCTTGGGGTTATTTCAGCACTCGAGTCTGACGATACTGTTTTAATTTATTTTTTATGTAGGTACCTACTCGGAAAATAATAAAATATGGATATATTTTTTATTCTAAGATGTTCCCAATGTATAAACATTATAATGAATTTTGGTTAGAATATCGACATGGTTAATATCTATGGAATGGCTTTAGCTTATTAGTTATTCGATTCTGATTGTATCGCAGCTAAGAAAACAAACTGCGTGCTCGAATTTTTTATTTACGAAAACTCTTGATTTTGACTGTGATAGTCCAGTGGATATGACCTCTGCCTCCGAGTCTGGAGGGTGTGGGCTCGAATCCGGTTCGGGCCATTTTTCGGGGTCCAACTTTTCAGTTGTGTGCATTTTAAGAAATTAAATAACACGTGTCTCAAACAGTGAAGGAATCATCGCAAGGAAACCTGCATAACAGAGAATTTTTATAATTCTCTGCGTGTGTGAAGTCTTCCAATTCGCATTGGGCCAGCGTGGTGGACTATTGGCCTAACCCCTCTCATTCTGAGAGGAGACTCGAGCTCAGCAGTGAGCCAAATATGGGTTGACAACGACATAAGACGTAATGAAAATTTGTGAGTGTCGGAACGAGATAACCACGCAATTTGTAGGACATTGTGGTTGTTATAAGTTGTATGAGCAACAGTAAAAAAATGGTTAGTAGTATTTGGTACCAAATATTAAAGTAGGTAGGTAGTTATTTTAATTAAAATTATTAGAAAAGTAACAATTATATACCTACTTACTGACTTTTTTTCAAAATTGCTTGTAGAGTAAATTTGAATTTCAAATTAAAGTAACGGAAATAACCTAATGTTAGTTAAAGTAGGTAAATTCAACATGAAATGAAAAATATTATACCAACTCTTTATTTCAAAATTTAAACATACTAGATTTTGGTATTGCTTTCCAAGAGCTTTTTGTAGTCAGTACGAACTTTTTTCAGACTTTATCGGTTCAACAGTGCCTGTGAAATAATCCTTCGTTAATAAAAACAGAAAATAATTTGGTACGTTCGCGTTTCGAGTAACTGCAGTCAAATATTTTAAAATACAGGTCAACCGAACACGTCTCGCCGGAAATTAGAAGTACGTGTGAGCTTAACTGAAATAGGAATTCAATCTCGTACAAATTGGAATATTTGCTTCAGATGTCCGTCCGATTCTTACGACCTTTTCCTATTCGTCCGTCAGCCATGAACGAATTTCGTCTATCATTTCCTCTCGGGCGATAACTCGGAAAATGTTCCCGATTAGCCCATGTGGCTTCATATAAAGAGTTTCTGGGTACGAGCCCTGGGCCGAACTGTACTGAGCTTAACTTTCTTTTAACAATATTTCAATAAACATTTTCAAAAGTAAATTATAATCTAAGTTCCGTATAAGAAACGACCTTCACCCATCTGTTTATTGGGTGAAAAGTGATTGAGAAGTGAAGTGGTGAAGTGATTTTTGATGTGTTGATCCAGAGCAAAATTTATTTCCATTCCATTTCAGCCAACTCGCTTTAGTAGCCGCAGCGCAATTGAGGAACTAACATACACACTTACACACACACAAAACTTTCGCCTTTATAATATTAGTGTGATTATGATGTTGAAAATATGTTCCAAATAACCTCAAAAACTCCTGGCCAAAGACTATCATTAATGTTAGTTATAGTATACATATAATATTTTTATGCAACCTACTCGCAATATATTTTTTAACATCGTATTCACACTAATATTTAAAGGCGAAGCAAAATTGGACAGAAAACACTTATCATCCAATAATCAGATGGGTGAAGGTCGTTTTTAATTCGGATCTTCTACTATTTTTCATTGTCTATGGTAATACCTACATTATGTACCCAATAGGGACAGTGCCCCGTGCTCGCAGACAGTTCATAAATAAATTAAAAACTCCGGAAGAGTCAGGAAATTAGTAAAACCGAGTAGCAAAGTGAACAGAGAGAATTTTGAATCTTTAACACAGTAGGCAAGCTCTAATTCGTTAAAGTCTACTCCGATGAAACCTGATTATCTCCTATACCTACATTTATTTTTTCAGGGCTGTTTTTACCACAATATTGTTATACAAAGCCCTAACCAATAAAGTATTATTGGGTAATTTTCCGGAACTCTAATATAAAATAGTTGTAGGTACCCCGCGCTTTCACTCACATGGTTCCCGTCCCTGTGGGAATAACGGGATGTTAAGTAGCATTTATGAAATTCTGATGTGATTATCAGAACAAAAAAAAATTCACTATCATCATTATCAACCCATATTCGGGTCAGCTCGCTGAGCTCGAGTCTTCTCTCAGAATGAGAGGTCAATATTAAATCCAGGCCAAATAGTTGAAAATTTACAAAAAAATCCACTCTTCCCGTTACGGGGGCTTTTTATCGCCCAAGCAACGGGGTGGTCAGAGCTCGAGACTTAAAAACATCACAATACGCGCCGTCTCAAGGATTGTTGCGTTCTGTATTCTACCCTTGATCCAACAATCAAGCGAAAGCTTCAAAAGGTATTGGTCGAATATTTTTGCTATAAGACCATGGACTGAAACCACTTGCGGAACAATAACGGTTGACTCAACATTATAACAATTTATCAGGATGAGAACCTGCCGCAATTATAAACATCTTCCATCTTTTTTTTTGTTTGTCCCCATAAGAGACAGAGCTGTTTCTTCAAGCTTCTCATGGAGGACAGACTCAGACCAATTACCTTTGGACTTGCATCCAAATTCACTAACAAAATTGATTTCCATTCATTTTTTGAGGGGACGAGATAGACTCACACATCGAAAATATTTAACACCAATAAATATATCCCTTACACTACACACAACTACAAATTTAAATCGTAACACACACATGTGTAATTTTAACATAATGAAACCATGATTCTATAGATTAGGTACATATAATCATGGTGTTGGGTAGAGTCCTCATTCGCACGAGAGTTATACAAAATAAATAATTGAAATACACCTTCATTTACCTTTATACTATAATAAATAAAAAAAAACTATACTTGAACGATTTTTAAACGTCCGTTAAAAAACTCTCGTGCGAATAGGGGCTCATAGATCATAATCATATACTTTTGACAGAAGAGTAACGTAAAGGCAGGTCCTATGGTAATTGATCTGAGGGCACAGAGAAATTTCCGTCTCTTACATTCGAGGTACTAGCGAGGGGGACAGGACGTTAAGTAGAGCACGTTGATTATCTTCAATTTAGCTAACCAGTTCGTTTCAGATTTGGCGAGCTGTGTTGAGTGGTCACAGTACTTTATAGTTGTTTTTTTGTGTCGTTAATGTCGATTGATGGCGACACAAATGGTTAGCCAATCAACAAGACGCGACATTATTTTTACCCGATTCAGAAGTAAAGTGATGATGATGTGTGAGTTCGAACTGCAGGCTAATTCACTATCTTTGAGTATGCTATCGTGTGCTAGTTGACATATACGAAATTGAGATTATATGTAACAAATGTCATCACGTGTACTGGTAGATATTATCAGCAGGTAGATGACATTTTGTTAATTGATTTAATGTTTATTTTAATAGGTTGATAATAAAGACCACAATAGTGAATAGGCCAGCTGTTTAATGTGTACTTATCAATGCCCCTTTGATTTTTATTAGAATGAGATCAATTTAAGAAAGATTTGTTTTAACCTGTGTAAACTTAATGAAAATGTCGAAACATGATACAAATGTATACTAATATTATAAAGAGGAAAGAAACTACACTGGACCAATTTGAAAAATTCTTTCGCCAATAGAAGGCTGTGCTTGGAGTTTCTCTGACACAGTTCAGCTAGTTGCGAAGCTTAAGTGGCAATGGGCAGGCCACATAGTACCAGAACCGAACGACGTTGGTGTCCCAAGGTGCGGGAATAGCGAACCTGAACCGGAAAGCACAATGTTGGTCGCCCCCCACTAGGTGGACCGAAAACATCAAGCGGGTCGCTGGATGCTGGCGGCTCGAGATCGCTGTGTTTGGAAGTCCATGCAAGAGGCCTATGTCTAGAAGTGGCCGTTTATCGGCTGATAATGAGAATGATGATGATGATGATGATGATGATGATGATGATGATGATGATGATGATGATGATGATGATGATGATGATGATGATGATGATGATGATGAGATGATGATGATGATGATGATGATGATGATGATGATGATGATGATGATGATGATGATGATGATGATGATGATGATGATGATGATGATGAGATGATGATGATGATGATGATGATGATGATGATGATGATGAAGATGATATATGATGATGGCTTTATTTTATCTCCGTATTGCCACCGCGGGATTTTGCTAGATTAAAAATAAATTGACCTTTGCCCGTAGAATGTATTCAGACATTTCTCGGCGAATCGAAGGCTCCAGTCTCAATGACTTCTAGATGTTATCTGAAACGTCTTGGTTCGGATAACATCGCAAAGTGTTTGTCAACCTTCAATCCCTACTTATTTTAGAATTGAGGCTAAATTTTCAAGTCAAATTTCAAGTAATTCATTGGTCGATAGGCATTCACAAAAATCATCTAAGTATAATTTTGTTATATTTTATTCGGGAGATCGTACCGGAACCACCACGTAATTATACGTATGTTTTCTGTGCCCGAACGCTAAATCGCTAGGCGATGCGTCTTTTCCGGTAACTAGCCACGGCCGAAACCTCTCACCAGCCAAATAATTTCTTAAAAAAATGAAAAGTTAAAGGTGCTACATTGAAGATCGATGGTCTGACCGTTTGAAAGCTGCTATTTCCCAAAGCCGCCATGGTCAAAATTTTTTGTTTGCATTCAGTACTTACCAATGTATGATGGATGGAAGTAACGTGATAGGAGGAGGATTAAAATCCACACACCTTTCGGTTTCTACACGACATCGTACCGCAACGCTAAATCGCTTGCCGGTACGTTTTTGCCGGTAGGGTAGTAACTAGCCACGGCCGAAGCCTCCCACCAGCCAGACCTGGACCAATCAAGAAAACCTTAATCGGCCCAGCCGGGTCAGGACCTCCGTTTTGTAAATCCAGCGCGCATACCACTGCGCCACGGAGGCCGTCGACTACAGATGTAGTTATTAAATTAATTTTTTTGTCCAGAAATGTCTACGTCATCAATTTAATTATACCATGTTTACATCGTTAAACGTTGCTCAATTTAGATAGGTACATTTATTCTCCACCAGAATTTGGAATTAAAAGAATAATTAATGACGAGTAGAAGCGGACAGTGTAATTAGGGAAGTTGATTAATTTTGAAGTCGCTAATCCAATTACCAAGGTTATCGGCGACCTTCATAAAGACTGTTAATCTTCTTTGGTCACGTAAATACGCCTTATAGAAATAATATTTGTAAAGTTCAAATGAAGGTTTATGGTTTAATAATAGTACCTATAAGAAATTTGAATCCTCTGATCTCTATTTATCGAAACCTAAATCCAAATTCATTTTATCCGCTAAAAACCTGAAAGTTATTACAGATAGTCAATATATTTTTTACATTATTGTAAAGTGATAACTTGTGATAAGAAAGTCGTAAAGAATTGAAGACCTTTGTGTAAGAAAGTCCTTATAAGAGGCAGCAGGCAGACAGGCAATGCCCAGCAGTACAATCCCATCATCATCATCATCATTATCAACCCATATTCGGCTCACTGCTGAGCTCGAGTCTCCTCTCAGAATGAGAGGGGTTAGGCCAATAGTCCACCACGCGGGCCCAATGCGGATAGGCAGACTTCACACACGTTGAATTTAGACACAAATTCTTCTTCAGACATTCTTAGGTATATAGGTTTCCTCACGATGTTTTACCTTTACCGTTCGAGACAATGATATTTAAATTCTTAAAATGCACATGACTGAAAAGTTAGAAGCGCATGCCCCGGACCGGAATCGAAGGCAGATGTCATATCCACAAGGCTTTGTCACGTCTCTAGAAGGCTGTCAGAGGGCGGTAATCACTTGACACCAGGTGACCTGTATACTCATTCGCCCCTTACAACGATGAAACAAATGTCTCGGCGTGCATTCAGGGTAGTCGTTACGTGAGTGAACCGCTTCGCGAAGCCGCTTGTTAGGCGTGAGCCAAGGTCGAATACGTTAACGCGCTTGCAATGACTTTACTGCTGCTGGTTTTGATTGGGTGGCAACTAATCCATAATTATGCTAATTATACTATCTATCTTTATTATCTTTAATTTACTGTCATCAATATTATCGTCATCACCATCATTATCGTATATTAATGGACCACTACAGAGGTTTCTCTTATCATCATCATATCAGCCGATGGGCGTCCACTGCAGGACATAGGCCTTTTGTATGGACTTCCAAACATCACGATCCTGAGCCTCCTGCATCCAGCGAATCCCTGCGACTCGCTTGATGTTGTCAGTCCACCTTGGGACCCCAACGTCCATCAGCTCTTCGAACTATGTGCCCCGCCCATTCCCATTTCGCAATCGCATCGACACATCGAGCTATGTCTTTTCTTTATCGTCTTGACTTTGGTTCTTCTGCGGATCTCCTCATTTCTGATTCGATCACGCAGAGATACTCCTAACATAGCTCGTTCCATCGCCCGCTGTGTGACTATGAGCCTTCTTATGAGGCCCATAGTTAGCTTCCACTGATCCGATACCTACGATGCGGATCAGTCGCCTACCATTAGATGTCAGTGATAAGGACCGCCACCTAGCGTTCTCCGAGGCACGGACGTTTTACACCTAACTTCCAAGGAATTCCCAATGCCCGGAGTTTAAACGTCAGAAGGGCATGTCAAATATTATCAATCACCAGCCCGCTTTGGAGCAGCGTATAGTGGATCTACGCACGATCCAGGTTGATAAACTCAAGAAAAAGGTTAATACTTGCAGTGTAATAAATATGACATGGTTCAAGGTCTCCGGTTTGCAGGAACAAAGTCGCAGGCATTGTATATCCCTCTAAACGCATCGCCTAACATCGCTACTGTGGAAAGGTACTGTCGTAGCAGAATCTGCACTGGCGTATGCTCTGTTCATTCATATCACAATACTGTAGCGAAGAGCTTCGTTTGCTACGCGAGGCAAGGCTAGATGGCACTATTGTTTTGTTTGATAACCTTGCCGACTGTGTATCCATACGTAGTGCTAGACATATGGAGATAATTGTCACCTCAGTCGTCTCATTAGGCGTTTACGCTTCTACTGATCTGTGCATTCTTAGTTCTGTTACCAAGTGGGCCGACTCTTAGGCTGAAATTCGATCATATTATTCTTAAATTCAATGTTTGCCAAAAAATGGCGCGTAATTAGCTATCAGGTTCTTAGATCATCTAACATTAATAGTCCAAAGTTTTTGCCAATAAATTTGTCGCTAAAGATACGGATCAATTGACATCATGGAGGATTATGTATTGGATCTGAGATTTGTAGTGATGGCAGCTTTATGCCGGAGATAAAGAAACGCATTGCAATCGCTAAGAGTGCCATGACTGCCTCTAACCGTGGAACTGTTGAAACTCGAACCTGAACCTAAAAATCCATGGCCAACTCTGACAACTGCACTAAGGCTCTAACCACGTATAGAACACTGGATAGCTAACCGCATATCATGCGACCGAAACCGAGCTTGGAATGTTGCCCGAAATTAATGCATTCTTGTTTCCGCCGGCGTACCATTGCAAAGGGTTGGGGTAAATAGAAACGAAGGTTCCTTTGACGCGATATATTCAGAGCTTTAGGGTAACATTGCACGAGCGGACCAAAATCCGAATAGTTTTATCGAGTATGTATAAAGTATAGAGTCTTATTCAGAGAAATCCTAATATACTCGTACTTTTTGCGCGGTGGATTTTTAAAGACGGTCCTGGGTTCGATCCCTGGCTGGGCCGATTGAGGTTTTTTATTTGGTCCAGGTCTGGCTAGTGGGAGGCTTCGGCCGTGGCTAGTTACCACCCTACCGGCAAAGACGTACCGCCATGCGATTCAGCGTTCCGGTACGATGTCGTGTAGAAACCGAAAGGGGTGTGGATTTTCATCATCCTCCTTACAAGTTGGCCCGCTTCTATCTAAGACTACATCATCACTTACCATCAGATGAGATTGTAGTCAAGAGCTAACTTGTAAACAATAAAAAAAAAAACTAACAAATCATTCATTTTTATTTAAACGCCGTTAGAAGGGAATTCATTTTAATGTAGACGATGTTTCCCGTAATATAGGTGAGTAAAAATTGATAAATAACCGCACGAAAAACGCCAGCAAAGCGGAAATGACCATCTATCAATTGTACGCCGCGTTTCGTACAGGAAGTGACCCATATTTCTACTCGGCTACCTTTATAGCGTTTAAATGCTTTTAGTTCGCGCAACGTGATTGACACTCCATCGCTACCTAAATTATCTAACTTCTTTGTTTACTTGCCGACATGGCGAGGATATACCTTAGGATGTGTTTACGAGTAATTGTGTACAATAGGGTACCTAGTTTTTTTTTTTTTTAAATGCATATAGGCTCGCGTTTGACCATGATCTAACCTTATGGTAAGTGTAGATACAGTCTAAGATGGGACACGCTTGCCTAGAAGGTGCCTATTCACTCTTGTTTTGAAGATATCCCAGTTATAAGATTCAGGAAACACAGACTTGGGAAGGGTATTCCAAACCTTAGCCGTGCGTATGAGAAAAGAAGACGCAAAGCGTTTTGTACGGGTCCTAGGGACATCTACAACATAGGAATGAAAACCCACCCGATGTCTTGCGGTGCGATGGTAAAAAGGCGGAGGTGGTATGACGTCCAATAGCTCCTGAGCACACTCTTCGAAGTATATCCTATAAAACACTGGTAAACTGGCAACTTTAACAACCTAGTTGACTCATATCAAATTTAATTTAAGTATACAATATTAATTTCGCATAGTACATGGAATAAGCGTCCGAAATATATCGATATTTATAAATAAAAGTTAAGGATTTATTATAAAACTTAATATTTAAAAACTATGTATTTTTTCACATTTTCCAATCGTTAAAAACTCTGTCGTCTATTTTGTGACGTTACAATGTTACATGATGTACTAAACGTCAAACATATTTTATTAAACGCTCCGTTTGTCAGGGATATAATATTATAGTGACGTCATGAAATAGTTGAATGAAATATTGGATAGAAGCAAGCGTTACTTTGCGGAAGTTCATCATGAATATATATTTTGAAAGGGGTGTGGATTTTCATCCTCCTCCTAACAAGTTAGCCCGCTTCCATCCTAGACTGCATCATCACTTACCATCAGGTGAGATTGTAGTCAAGGGCTAACTTGTAAAGAATAAAAATAAAATTATCCGCGAAAAGCCGACGAACCCATGCGTGCAATTTTATTTTGCACGTTGTAGAGTCAACATCTCCTAAGGATGCTCCGGTTTCGGGGTGAAAAGTACTTTGTCGAGATAGTATTTGGCGGACCTGGGTGACGTTGTCGCATGGGTTCGTCGGCTTTTCGCGGAGGATAGCAAAATAAATAAATTATTATATAGTTAAATAAAAGACCATCATGGCCGACAGGCGTTTTGGCTCGTATTGTCACAAACATATTTATAAACTAAAATTTTCATGTTGGTAATCAAATTGAAAAAAAAATATAATATTTTATTTTCAATCTTGTAGAACGATAATGAACTTTTTAAGACGAATTTAAAATAGTGTCAACTAGCCTATTATAAACGACTGCTTAAAAAGTCTTCTTAGAAAAAAAAAAAAACTGTTAAAAACTGTAAAACTGTTGTTCTTAGAGGCACGGGGTGAAATACCACCAACATCCCAACCCCAGACTGAGAATTTCTTGAAAAATGGAGAATAGGCCTGGAAAAAAATATAAATCATGAATATAAAATATGATAATTATATTGTCGATCAATAGCCCAGAACCGGTAATATTGGTCTTTCTTTTGTTGCGTTGGGTGGAAAGCCTGAGAGAAATGCCTGCGAACTGATGCCCTGATACAAGCGTTTTTTCACTTAACATGTTATATCTGCTTTTTACATGTATCTTCTATTAATTTAAATCGAAATTTTCAATTGTAATCAATTTAATTATTAATGTATTGGTCATTAACTGTTTCAAATCCAACGCGTATCTATTAATAGTTTGTTATCAGTTATCGAATTGATTGACAATTAATATTAACATTAATGCAATTAAGAACCATGTATAGTCGCGTGTACCGACGGACACAATGGGTGTAACTTGATCGCGTGCCAGTTATTTTGGGTGTTACGACAAAACGCTTTAGATTAAGTAGATGTTATTACTGAGCCGTGATAGCTCAGCAGATGTAACCTCTGTCTCCGATTCCGGAGGGTGTGAGTTCGAATCCGGTCCGGGCATGCACCTCCAACTTTTCAGTTGTGTGCATTTTAAATATCATGTGTCTCAAACGGTCAAGGAAAAACATCGTGAGGAAACCTGCATACCAGAGAATTTTCTTAATTCTCTGCGTGTGTGAAGTCTGCCAATCCGCATTGGGCCAGCCTGGTGGACTATTGGGCTAGCCCCTCTCATTCTGAGGGGAGACTCGAGCTCAGCAGTGAAAATTAGAAATCAGTCGGGTCCTGTAAAAAATGTAGACGAAAATCATTCTATTCAATATAATAGGTCCCGACTGTTTTCTAATTGCATTCTACACTTCTGGACTGAGCTTGTTTTTTTCTTTTCAGTTTTTGTATAATTTATGCAGTCGGGTTTTTTTATTTGTTTAATTAATAAATTAATTTAACCTTGTGGTTTATTCCTGTATTTTCACGAGCGCACATTTTTTTTTTTAAACATTTTTCTATACACTATGAAAAACACATTTCCATAGTTTTTATAATGATTCATTGACTGGCTGTGGATTCCGAGGTTTGACAAATTTTAAGTCTAACGGCACTCCACTATTTAGTTTTTATAAAAATAAGGTCTGGCCTTTACAGGCTAGTCCATAAGTTATAATATATTCTGTTTCATACTAAGCTTTCTGATATAGGATACGCTTTCTATAGCTGAAGAAAACAATTACTTAGGTCGTTTATTTTCACATCACGAAACGCCAAAATTACTTATTTCTCTATACAACATTTATTGGTATCGGTTCAATATAAGAACAGGCTGTTGAAAGTGCAAGCGACCTTGACGGAGGCTTTATTTTGCTGTTCCTTATTTACTTACTCGAGCAAGTACCTACGTCACAGACGACTTTACCAATATTGGAGATTTGTGAAGTGAGCAGGAAGCTGTGACCTTGCCGGTGACTTATAGGACGCAATATAACGCTGCTTTTTCATATGTATAGATGCTCTGTATTGTGCTATAAATACGCAATGGATAGCGAATAAAGGCAAACAAAAGAACATAAATTATTTAAGTTATCACTTTGCCACTTGCCAAACATTTATGTCATGGCTTGAGTGAAACACTACTAATCTATACTAATAATATAAAGAAGAAGAGTTTGTTTGTTTGTTTGATTGAACGCGTTAATCTCAGGAACTACTGGTCCGTTTTGAAAAATTCTTTCAGTGTTAGATAGCCCGTTTATCGAGGAAGGCTATAGGCTATATATTATCTTCGTATTCCTTCGGGAACGGGAACCACGCGGGTGAAACCGCGCGGCGTCAGCTAGTATATATATAAAAACCGCGCGGCGTCAGCTAGTATATATATAAAACTAGCCAACGCCCTGTGGTTTTAATTGCATAGTACCCGTTCCCGTGAGAAAACAGGGATAAAATATACAACACTACAAACTCTACCTCTGTATAATATTAACGTATAGATTAACTTTTAACTAGGGAATTAAAGCGTAACAAAGATCTCACGCATTTCTTCGCATCCGCATTTATAGTATTAGTCAAGACAGCAGACGCCCTTCGATTTTTCCCGCGTAGTTTTCCATCTCCATGGGAATACGGGAAAAGATTAAATCGATCGAGATTTTTACGAGTTAAATCGTATCTAGCGTTGCCAGACGTCCAGATAAAGCTGGACATAGTCAGGCTTTTTGATTGCGTGTCCGGCCATAACAAACGGAGTCCGGCTTTTTGCATTTCTAGAACTTACTGACTAATAACTTTATTTGAATAATTAATAACTATTAATAACAATATACTAAAACTGGTTCAATTTTATTTATATATAATTAGAACTTAATAATTTTTATAATAATAGACAAAAAAGCTCATTTTACATACTTGTTTTGTCGTACAGAGACACAAAATCCTCAAAATGTGTCCGTATCAGAGTGTCCGGCCTTTTCACCCTAATGTCCGGCCAAACTGACTAGTCTGTCCGGCTATTGGGCTCGGCGACCTGGCAACCCTAATCGTATCAAACAAACAAACAAAAAACCAAATCTGACCGGTGTGAAATAACAGTTTAGATTGGTTTCGACAAGTTTCTAGACGAAGCAGAAGTACAACGCAGTAGAACTTGCCCGCGCCGCATGTTACTAATATCGTGAACTTGTAAGTTATGGATCAGACGAACGCTATTATGCACTTGTGGTCTTGTAAAGGAGCAACATATTTCGTAGAACAGCACTTTTACCGTGAAACGATGTGACTCTAAAGTGAGCGCTATTTTAAATGCATATTTTGCATTTACAAGCACTTTTGACACGTCAGTTGACTATTTGTAAAGATTCTACCACCGGTTTGGAAGGCAGGTTCTGCTGAGAAGATACCGGCAAGAAACTCAACAGTTGCTCTTTTGAAAAAGTCATACAGTATTATAATTTACAATTGATAACAATTACTGTTTACATTTCTTATAGTTTTACTTTCTGTGTGAAGGTGGAAGCTGATCCAACGGCCCCCAAGCATCTTTATCATTAAGGAACTCATCAATGTTGTAGTACCCTCGACTAAGATAAGTTAGGTATCTACGATACTAGTATGTACAACCCGTGCGCATTAACTTAACTCCTGGCTACTAAACACAAGAAAACAAACACAATTATACAATGTCGAAAAGTCGACGAACCCATGCGACAACGTCACCCAGGTCCGACAAAATACTCTCTAGGTACGTTTCACCCCGAAACCGGAGCATTCTCAGATGTTGACTCTACAATTAAGTCGTAGAGTCAACGTCACCTGGATGACGTCGCATGGGTTCGTCGACTTTTCGCGGATGATAGCAAAATAGATAAATCATTATATAATCATGATGAACTTCCGCAAAGTAACGCCTGCTTCTATCTAATATTCAAACGAACACAGTACAAACATCATTCGAGCCAGGTGTCAAGGTAATCCGCACGAGCTGTATATGTATACTTGAGTCATTTTCGATGTAGACCACCAAACCTTTGGCCTATTCACTAATTTGGTCTTTGACTATAAAAATAAAAATAAACATCAAATCAACCGTTTAATGTCATATAACTACTGTATTATATCCACGAAGGGTCGTCAGTAGGCACCACGACATTTGTTACCTAAAATCTCAATTTCGTATATTATGTCAATTAACATACGTCAAAGTTAGTGAATTAGCCTGCAGGTGCAAGCAGGTGTAAATAACCTATCGGAAATTTCATTATAATCATTAATTTTCAATCTTGTTGACGGTTGAGTTAAATTCCAGATAACAGATAATAGAAATTTAATTTTTATTGTATAAATAAGGTGTGGAAGTGACAACCCTTTATAAGGTAATTAGTGGTTTGTTACATCGAGTCTAAACCGAATTAGGCTCTAATATAGTGAAGGTTGATGGCTGTTCGTTTTTCTTGTATAAGTTCTTTTTTCCCCCATTTATTATTCTTTTAATTGTTAATTTAGCATTTACTTAACTTTTTAAACTTGTTAAAAGTTGTTTTTTTTCGTGTGCATGAAACCTATTTCATTTATTTATTTTCACTTCTATATTATTATTTGTCTGAAAGAGATCGCTAGTGATAAGTGTGACACCATAGTGTACACTTACATTAGTTTTAAGTTTTGTTAAGTTATGTAGAGTGGCGTGCACAAGGTTTTTAACTAGGATAACCACTATACCTACAAATTGAAGGAATCGGCAAATTCCTTCGCCAATAGAGTTTTCTACTAAATACTGAGAGTAAGCAGTGTATTTTTTGCATCTATGAAGTGAATGCCCTATTATTATTCAACTAACAAAATTAAAATGCATTGTATTAAATTTTTGAATATTTTGAAGCAGCTAGTTTTATCTTTCCGCAAATAAAGTACACGTAGGTACACTAAATCTTCTGCCGTTGAAACAAAGTGGTGTAGGTACTTTCCGTTCTACGCTACGAGCGCTGCAAAATACGACACACGCCGAGGCACTGGCACTCGTAAAATTCCAAGAAAAGTTACGACTGTACGTAGTAATACCTAACTTTTACGGAAGAATATCTTTGAAGAAACTTAAAGGAATCCAGAAGTAACTATTTGAAAACATTTATTTTTATGTTTCGCTCCTTTGTCTACAAATTAAACATAGACGATACGGTAAAAGTGCTCAAAACAGCCAATAAAAATAAGTGCAGTTGAATTCGTAATCTGTCAATTTCATGTAATATTGTCAAATGTCAATATAACATAAGTTAAAAAGAAACATCAAATCGTAGACAGAGAAGCATGAAACAACAATACCTTATTAACAATTACTTTAAAAATACCATAAACGAACGCGACTACGCGAAGATAATTAATTATAAAAAATGCGGGTTCCTAAATTTTTTTTTATGGTTTTAAGCCCTATTTTATGTGCTTTTAAAAAACTAGTAGAACTGCTTTTAAAATAATTTGTTCTACTTCCTTGACACTCGGAATAAAGGCCCAGCCTCCATACAAGATTGGGACATGTCCTGTGTCTATTTCTCATCACAAGATATGTCGTTGGTGGCATGTTAGCACTTTGCAACCTTGTGTATAGATAAATTGATTCCGATGTGCAACGACATAACCAACAAAGAGCCCCGAGCATCACGCTCTACACAGAACATCTGCAATTAATCAACGGAACGTGTTGAGCGTATACTGCTCGGCGTTAGTACTTAACCGTTTTCAAAATATTGGAACGAGAAAAACTATCTTAAAATTCCAATATTTTTGCGCTTGCAGTTTGACGACCTCTGGCGTGTAAGGGTTCAATTACACGAGCGGTAACTGCTAGCGACGACGTCGCCGTCGACTGCCGCCGAGACGTCGCTGACTGCAGTCGCCGACCACCGTCAACCGCCGCCAATAGTCGTCGATAGCAGCTGCCGCTCGTGTAAATGAACACTAATGGTTCTCATTAGAAAGGTCCAGGTTTCGATTAGCAGCTCCGGTCAGATTATTATTTCATAATTTCTAAATTGGCTCAGGTCGTAGACCAATAAAATTACCTTAAGACCTGCCTCGTTAGACCCCTCCGTCATAAGTATATGATCACGATTTAACGTGTTTACAAAACTGTTTCTATACAATTGATGTTTCATTTTTGAAATCGTTTTCGTCGTGTAAAGAGTTGGGCAATCATTCGTATCATGTATGTCATATAAATAAATAAAAATAAAAAGCCTTTTATTTCTTGCATAAATTTACAGAATTTTATAATAACTTAATTATATGTTAAAACATTAGTAATTCTTTTATTTTACACAAGAACCCCAGAATGGGTGAAGGCCTCCTAAAAAAATGTCCAATTGTCTCTGTCCTGTGCTATTTGGTACCAATATGGGCCAGCTGCTTTTTTAATTTCATCTTCCCACCTCGCCAATGGTCTTCCTCTGCCTCTTTTGCCTTGTGGGCCTCTCCACAAAGTGACTTTATAAGTCCATCTTTGATCCTTCAGTCTAGCCACGTGCCCTGCCCACTTCCATTTTAGTTTTAGTGCATAGCTCAAGGCGTCGGTGGCTTTTGTAATAGACCTTATTTTTGTGTGTCTTATTTTATCCAATCATTTTATTTTTAGCATGCTACGTTCAAGGCCACGTTGGCAGGTTTTTATTTTGTTTTTTGCTTTGGCCGTGTATTTCCAAGTTTGGCATCCGTATGTCAACACTGGCAGGAGGTTAGAATTCAAGATTTTGGTTTTAACGGGTATCGCCATGTTACTTTTAAAAATCTCTTTGAGACTCCAGTATTTATTCCATGTTTGCTGTACTCTTCTTTCTATTTCTTTTTCATTATTCTTCTTATCAAAACTAATAGCTTTACCCAGATAGATGTAATTTTCTGTGTATTCCAGAAGTTTTCCGTTTACGGCTATTGGTGTTTTAAAGCTATTCGTCATTGCCTTAGTCTTTGTTAGATTGATCTCTAGTCCTACGTTTGAGCTGGCTAACTGTAAGGAATTGATCATCTTTTGCAGTTGTGAGCTGGTTTCTGATAGTAGAACTATGTCATCTGCAAATCTCAAGTGATTTAGGTAGGAACCTTGTATATAGAGTCCTAGATTTTTCCAGTCCAGTTTGCTAATGATGGTTTCAAGGAGGGCAATAAATATGGTTGGTGATAGTGGATCACCCGTGTCTTACGCCCCTTTCTATGGGAAAGCATGGGCCCAAGGTTTCTAGCTTTATTCTTCCTGTGTTATTATTATATATGTTTTTAATTATTTCTATATAAACCTCGCTAACTCCTTGTTCTTTTAAGCTTTCCCATATGCTTGCGTGTGTTACTGTGTCGAAGGCTTTCTGGTAGTCGACAAATGCTAAATACAGTGGTCTATGATGTTCTAGATACTTTTCTATTATTATCTCAAGGGTGTGTATATGGTCTATAGTGGAAAATATTGTGGTGGTATGTCATATATTTGACATAAAATTCATTGCATTATCTATGTCTCACTGACAGGCGACAGTTTTAACAAGGATTTGACATTTCTAATAATTATATTTATGATATTTGACAATGACATCTCACACATTGATTGACTTTGACATTTGACAGCCCGCGTTTGCAAAGACAACTGATAATCAGTGAAATAAGCATCAAAGGATACGTAAATCTCTACGATCGTTGTGAAAATAATAAAATCAGCTTATTTTCTTTGTTGGCGAATTTATTTCGGCTGAAATTCTAATGGAGTAATCAAAATACAAGATTTCTAGTACATTTTTCGTTTCTGTATCGTTCAGAAAAGTGGGCCCAATTTAAAATTTTTCGCTTTCGAAGCTGTGAAATTAATATTTTATTACAAAACAAAAAATTGTTAGTCCACTAAAACCCTATACGAATTCATATAGTTACGAAGTAGATCTAGATATATTCCTATGTGTACCAGTCTAACAAAGAGCATTGAGCATCATGCGCTACACAACATCAGCTATTAATCAACGGAGCGTGTAATGGGGCGAATTGTGCGGCGCATCACAGCATGCAGTGCATCCCACATTCACTACGTGCAATGCATTCATTCTGTTGAGTCGTGAATGTCGTTCATTAGTTCAATGATTTGAAATCATTCATTGACGCGAGTATATTAGGTACCTACTCGAAGAATAATTCCTTTTTTGCATATACTAGCGGATCAAGCGGTCAAGCTTCGCTTTGACTTATTTACACTCTCGTAACTTTAATTTGTGCGTGTTGCCAGTGATGACCTACGAATCCGAGACTTGGTCACTTACTACGGGCCTTATTAGAAGGCTCAAAGTCACTCAGCAGGCGATGGAGCGAGCTATGCTTGGAGTTTCTCTGCGTGATCGAATCAGAAATCAGGAGATCCGCAGACGAACCAAAGCGACTGACATAGCTCAGCTGAAGTGACAATGGGCAGGCCACATAGTTCGAAGAGCCGATGGACGTTGGAGTCCCAAGGTGCTGGAATGGTGACCCCGCACCGGAAAGCGCAGTGTTGGTCGACCCCCCACTAGGTGGACCGAAGACATCAAGCGGGTTGCAGGGAGCCGCTGGATGCTGGCTGCTCGAGACCGTTTTGTTCGGAAGTCACTTGGGAATAATGTAGCTTCCCAACAGTGAAAGAATTTTTCAAATCGGCGCAGTAGTTTCAGAGCCTATTCAATGCATACAAACAAAAAATCAAACCTTTCCTCTTTATAATATAAGTATATACTACCGGACCCGCCGCGGTGTCACCAGTATTGCCGTAGGAATACTGGGGATAAATTTAGTCTGTGTTACTCACTGACAATGTAGCTTTTCATTGATGAAAAAATCGGAGTAGTAATTTCGGAGCCTACTCGTACCAAACAAAAATCAGATCTTACCTCTTTATAGTATTAACAAGCTGACGCCGCGCGGTTTCATCCGCGTGGTTCCCGTTCCCGTTATACGGGGATAATATAAAAATTCTAATTCGCTATACGCGGTTAGAAAATACATCATAATTATGACAAACAAAAACACTGCTAGAGCTAGGTAGTTGATACTGCTAAAAATGTGCTTATCGCTACATGATACGAGTAGCTTTTAATTATTTAATTAAAGTAGTACTTAATTATATTATAATTAAGTTGTGCGTCATAATTACCTGAAAATAAATGGAGAATAATTAAATATTTCGAGGCAACTCTGTCTAACTAATTACGAGTAGGTACGTTAAAGTTATTAGACCTGTCAAAAATTCTCAAAACGTAGCATATATACATCTCACGGGTGATATATGAACAAGAACTCGTCTGTTTATCATTAAAAATCAAAAGTACCTACCAGTGGCGAAGGATTTTGACGAAGGTAAGCCGTCCCAAAGAATTTTTTGACTGGTGGGAGGCTTCGGCCGTGGCTAGTTACCACCCTACCAACAAAGACGTACCGCCAAGCAATTTAGCGTTCCAGTACGATGTCGTGTAGAAACCGAAAAGGGGTGTGGATTTTCAACCTCCTCCTAACAAGTAAGCGCTTCCATCTTAGACTGCATCATCACTTACCATCAGGTGAGATTGTAGTCAAGGGCTTACTTGTAAAGAATAAAAAAAAGGAAATTTCATACCGCTTGACACAAACTCCGGTTTCTCATGCATCGATACATATGTATTAATTACAACAATGAATATGTATGTACGGATTTTAAAAGGTAACCAGGCGGGAATCGCTTGTATAGACTCTTCGCCGCTGGTACCTACGCCATTATGTACTTATGGTCTTGTAAGGAAGCAATGTTTCGAGACACTAATTAAGTTAATGTTATTATAACAGTCGGAAATTCTTATTTCAGCCTAGATTAGCATAAACATATCCTGGCTAATATATGAATAGGACTCATAATTAGACTAAATTAAAAAATCATCTAATTAAGTAGCCTGTAAGTTGCACTATGTGCACTAAGTTACATAATACCCTAGCCTAGTGGATATGACCTCTACCTTCGACTTGGAGGACGTAGATACGAATCCGGTCTGGAGCGTGTACCTCCAACTATTCACTTATGTGTATTTTATGAAATTCAATATTACGTGTCTCAAACGGTGAAGGAAAAGCATCGTGAAGAAACCTGCATAATTAAAAATTTTCTTAATTCTCTACGTGTGTGAAGTTTACCAATACGCATTGGGCCAGCGCCAGCGTGGAGGTCTAAGGCCTAACCCCTCTCATTCTGAGAGGAAACTCGTGCTCAACAGTGAGTTGAATATGGGTCGATGATGATGATGAAAGTCAAAGCCATGCCCAACGCCAATTGTATATTATTTACCATGTTATGTTAATTCTTTTATTTCTACAAAATGAATTGTATGCCACTGCATGTAATTAGCAATAACATGACAGTGGCATAAATAACTATTACCACTAGAAAGCTACGAGTGATATAAGGTATTTTACGGGAATGGGCAAAACGCGGATGAAACCGTGCTAGTAATCTATGAAAGATATAGAAAGGAAAAATAAATAAACTTTCCAATTAAAATAGGTGTCGACGACATTGCGAGCTGCATGGGCTATATGAAGCAATACGAAGAAACAATTGACGAATTTAATTTAAATTGCTCCACTAATTGTTCCACATCACATACTCCATATACGCAAGCAATAATCGTTTTAAAAATCTCCGAAAAAAGCGAAACATCAGAATTACTTTATCAATACATACATATAAATAAAATTGAAGTGTATACTAATATTATAAAGCTGAAGAGTTTGTTTGTTTGCGCGCTAATCTCAGGAACTCAAGTCTGATTTGAAAAATTCTTTCGGTGTTAGATAGCCCATTTAACGAGGAAGGCTATAGGCTATATTTACTCGCCATTTTCCCGCGGGAAATGTAACTACACGGGTGAAACCGCGGGACGCCTGCTAGTGTGATAATATAATCTCAGACAGACATTTCCATTGTGATTAAAACACTTCCGTATTATTTAAAATTCTGTCTGTCTGTTTGTCCGGGCTAATCTCGGGAACGGCTGAATAGTATTTAATGGGACTTTCACTGAAAGATGAATGAGGTTATAGCGCAAGATATATGCTACTTTTTATCCCAAAATAATCCATGGTTCGCACGAGGTTGGCGAAAAACTGAATCACACGCGGGCGTCCGTTACTATACGTATAAATAAAAGAAACATATTCGGAAACGGGTCGGAAGTATCGGAAAATATTCCAACACTGCCGTTGGACATTTTATAAGCTTCCGCGATTTATCGTTTTCAATTGGAATTTATAATAAGTTTTATCGTTCGCCGGCGGTGGTGGTGCGATCTGTCATACGACGTCCCCCTCGATGAAACTTATCCAATAGGATCTCTGTAGCAATGACTCATCTTCCGTATTGTGAGGGAGGATACGCAATTCACCGTACGCTACAGTACTGGACCGCATGGTCAAAATAACATGAAAATTTCGATGAAGTTGGTTTCGGAAAATATTATGGTAGAATTCTGTTTTAAATTTGTACCATTCGATTGTCGAAGGAGAATTAAGATTATCCAGCCTTCGTATGTATTACATAGGCGAGTTCTAATGCCTGTTTGATTGCTTTTAATGACTATTTTGCTCATTTCTCATGCAGTAAAATTTTCGAATTAATTAAATTAAAAGAAACTAACCCAAAAATCAAAATCTAACGGCTTAAAATGCGATGGGAATTCCGTCAAGTAATATATACAATGTACAAGTTATGTATAAAGTAATTATTAGGAGATTAAGACTCCTAATTTCCAACAGTAGAATCTAATGACACTTCAGAATGTCAAATTGTTAGGTTAGACAAATTAATTATACTCGTACAGTACAATTATTAAAAAACAACCCTGTCTCTGCATCTGTACAAAAATTAAGTACTCTAATGAACTTAAAGGACTGTATCTCAACTCCCTAGGCGTACGGTTGACGATTAGTATCTAAGTCATTGCAACTCCCCCTCCTGGTTGCGTGAGGAAATGCGATTCTAAGGATTAAAGGCTGGATTTATTGCTTTAAACCGCCTCCGGTTTGTTGTATTATATTTGTTTAATTATTTCTGAAAAATTCTTGAACAAGCATTTCGTTCTCATATTTTGTAACTAATAGACGCCCCGCTGTTTCACCCGCGTTGTTCCCGTTTTGAATACTCAGATAAAATAGAGCCTATGTTACTCGGTGAAAATGTATTTTTCTAATGGTTAAAGAATTTTAAAAATCCGTCGAGTAGCGAGAGTATAAACAAACAAAAATCAAATCTTACCTACCTCTTTATAAAAAAGAGGTAATTTTATATCAGTTTAAATATTCGTTATTTATCTTATACCCATAACAGAGGCTAAGCTTACTTTGGGGTCAGATGGAAATATTGTGTATCTTCTTTTTCTATTTCGTATTCACTTATTTATTGCTAACTGAGCAAAATTACTAACCAGTGTGTTTGGCATTATGATTTTCGTTAACACTGGGCTTAACGGAATACGAAATGTGTCGTACGGTTTTCAATTATTATGTATACGAAATTCGGTGGTACGTAAGTTACTGAATAGACCTACGAAACTAGAGAAATAGATTAGTTTGGAATAGCACATGGATATTGTCTACTTTATATCTCGATATTCTAACAGTAACATCATCTACGCGAGAGAAACTGCGAAGCTCAAATAGTATAATTAGTTTAACAAACTAGTACATCTAGTTTTTCACACATAATTAATTTTCTGATATAATATAAAAGTTTTCGGAATTAATTTTCTGAAAAATGCCTGCAGAGCATTGCATTCTCATATTTTATTTTAATGAGACTCTTTGTCGTCGTCTAAAAGCTGATGCTGCATTAATTTTGTTTGGAGGTTTTCGTTTGAGGAACGCTGTTTAGGGATAGCGTGAGTTTGTAGAAAGGACACCGTATGCTACCGCTTGGTAAACTTTAAAATTATTAGTTGAGTAACAAAAACGCAATAAGTTTGACAGATCAATTTGACTTTGACATCATGGTGGCTTTAAAGCAGATCCATAAATGTTCACGTATAAAACGTATTTATGATATATCATGAGAGATCAAGTCCTCTGTCTTCAGACACTGTCTCCTTATCTATTGTCGTTTATCAAAGCATTATACTCGTATATCTCTGTCTCTAAACACTACAGCTTTCAATCCTGAAATTGGAAATCCAAGCAATACACTAGACACGCATTCTTCTCTTCAATCTCCAAATCGGCGATCCAGACGGCAAACTATATTTTTGAGATCTTACAGCTCCTGCAAATGTCTTGTAACTGTGATTAGTATAGCCCTTTTTAGACGCCATGTCTGAAAACATTATCATATCTCCAGACGCTGTAGCTTTCAATCTTGATATTGGAAAATGCAAACAATACACTAGGCATAGGCATTATTTTCCAATCTCCAAATCGTCGATCCAGACAAATAGACAGACAGTCAGACGTATTCTTTAGCTCGTGCGAACGTCTCTAACTGTGATTAGTATTCCCCCTTTTACCCTGCCCCTCCGGCCCCGCCCCCGGCCGTGAGGGTAGTCTGTAAAATGCGTACAATGTGCGGTCGGCGCCCTTGCGTGACTCACCGACGTGTCATTCATTTGCAGTGCGTGTATACTCGTAGAGGAGGTGTTGATTGAATGATTTAAAGAATCACGACCCGATTTGTCCTCTTTTCTCTTGTTGCCTATACCATCGTTTCCCAACCTGTGGTCCGTGCGGGGGTCCACGAGTATTGAAATACTAATTTGAATATTGAGGGGGTCTTACTTTTCAACACAGATCTTACTGCTTACTTCAACTTGAACGTGCCTATTTTGTATCTGTAGTAACTAAAAGAAATACCTAATTGGATTTTTTTTACTGTTTATTTTATTCGTGTCCGTGGCTGAAAAAGGTTGGGAAACGCTGGTCTATACTAATATTATAAAGAGGAAATTAATTGTTTGTTTGTTTGCATTGAATAGGCTAACTACTGAACCTATTTGAAAAATTCTTTCACTGTTGGGAAGCTACACTATCCCCGGCTATAATTATCCCGTATTCGTGGGAGTATTTCCAGGGGAACGAGAACTACGCGGGTGAAACTGCAAGGCGTCTGCTGGTTTTAAATATTTTTCTAAAATGTTTAAGTAAATGTATGATATCGTAGCCGACTGCAGACTACGGCAGCAGGGGACATTATTGATTTCTATGTAACGTACGTAAGAAACGTGATAGCCCCTCTCATTCTGAGAGGAGACTCGTGCTCAACAGTAGACCAATATGCAGGTTTTTAATGATGATGATGTTTTTGACGGCCTCCGTGGCGCAGTGGTATGCGCGGTGGATTTACAAAACGGAGGTCCTGGGTTCGATCCCCGGCTGGGCAGATTGAGATTTTCTTGATTTGTCCAGGTCTGGCTGGTGGGAGGCTTCGGCCGTGGCTAGTTACCACCCTACCGGCAAAGACGTGCCGCCAAGCGATTTAGTGATCCGTTACGATGCCGTGTAGAAACTGAAAGGGGTGTGGATTTTCATCCTCCTCCTAACAAGTTAGCTTGTTTCCGTCTTAGACTGCATCATCACTTACCATCAGGTGAGATTGTAGTCAAGGGCTAACTTGTAAAGAATAAAAAAATAAAAAAACAATGATTATGTAATGTATATCTATAGCCGAGCCACGGAAAGTATTTCATAGAAATACGTAGAAACCAGTTGTGTCGCGGCGACACGTTACCTGCTTATGTCTGCAGAAGGACACGAAGGTTATGTTAGCCACCCACCATCTAGTAAGCCCACATCCCTGCAGCGATGACGACCAACACACGATCAGTTTTATCGGATGTCAGGCCGTTAGGGCTACAGGATTATTGGATGGTGGGTTACTAACATTAGATTCATACAACACGCTGCAAGTTTTTACCAATATACGTCTAATGTTAGCCACTGACAATCGGCATGATGTCATGCTTATCGCGACCAACACACGATCAGTTTAATCGGACGTCAAGCCGTTAGCATTGCAAGCATGTGAGATTACTTGATCGTCAGTGGCTGACATAACGAATAAAACACGTCGTTAATACTGCAAAAAACGTACACACACAAAGTTATATCTTTATTTTTGTGTTACATTTAATGCCAAAAAAATAATATTAAAAAAAAATTTCTCACATATTTTTTTTGCTTTCTACAAAAAATTAGAAAATTAAGTTTAATTTTTGTACAGTATACAATGTTAATAATTAAGAGTTGTAGCAACGTTTTCGTATAATAATTTTATAAAAAAAAAATACATTTTCTATTAAGAATTCGTCGAGATAATATAATTATTCCCGCAATAATAGAATAAATTGAACATAAAACGAGAAAAACTTTTTAACGATAAGAAAAACAAAATGTAAGTAAAGAGCTAAGATCAGACAGACAGATCTTGCGCTTACAGTTGGAGAGCATTTTAAATATTTGCTGTAGAAATGCCGGAGGCGGGCCGCGTTCTGCGAACGATGTCGCTTCTAGAGCACTTGGACTTGCTACTATCAAAACATCTGCCAGCTTAGCTACTTTTAAGAGTGTGCAATATGTAATTTGGTGGTTACAAATAGTTCTGGGTCTCAGATTCTGGAAAAGTTAGGAGCCTGATATTTGGATAAATGACATTTCAAAGTGTTAGCTTCGTTATGACTATTCAAAATACACAATTTGTCAAACTTTTCTCGATAGTTTATTTTTTTGATAAATACATGTTTTGCTCACATTTTGCTTTCAATCTCAGGAAAAGCAAACTTATTTTCTTAAATTTTTGTTTTGTATAGAAAATTAGGTATATATCTTGAACATGGCCATTTTGTTTTTCGTTATGTTGTTTAATTTACTTGCAATTAGGTAAAAATGGTTTTGGCGCTCACGTCATAAAATTTGCGTCGCGCGTCAATCGCTCCGTGCTTTTCACTCACGTGAAAGTCATAATTCGGCGTCTCGCTGGCGCTTCGAATTTTATCCATATCGAACCGACGCGCTGCGCGCTCTTAAAGGCCAAAACTTTGTGCAGTGTAGCATTAAGGAACGTCTTGCGTTTATTACATACTAGCCGATGCCCCGCGGTTTCACTCGCGTAGTTTCTGGTTCCGTGAAAATATGGGGATATAATATAGCCTATGACATTCAAAAATAACGTGGCTTTCTAGTGGTAAAAGAATTTTCAAAATCGGTTCAGTAGATCTAGAGATTACCTCCTACAATAGCACAAACTTTACTTTCTTTGTTTTTTATTGTTTCTTCCTTGTTTATTGTATTTGTATAGTTAACTAGCGGAAGACCGCGACTTCGTCTCGATGTAAACTTTCAACTACCTCTACCCTACCCCTGCCCTACCCTAAGTATCCTATGTCCTTCTCCTGGCTCTAAACTACCTCCCTGGCAATTTTCAGGTAAATCGGTTCAGCCGTTCTTGAGTTAAATATAAGTGGAGTAACTAACACGACTTTCTTTTATATACATATATAGATATTATTTTATTTTCAGTTCAGTTTCATGAGTTACTTGAAAATGTTTTCTTTCAATCTTACGCAAATTTTGAATTCACGTGAACAATTCACAAAGGATCGTTGGCAATTATTGCGAAGTTTTTCACGTTTTTTTGAAAACACGATATTTTTGGCTTCCTCTCGAACCTTTTTGCAATTGTGTTGTAACTTTGTTGAGTGTTGTTTTTAAAGAATAAGAATTGGTAGGTTTCACTTGTTATGTTGGGATCTTGTGAAATACTAAGAGGTGGAATTTTTCTTTTTATGATAGACTAGCGGACGCCCGCGACTTCGTCGTCGTAAAAATCAATGTCAACGTTCAACCCCTATTTCAAAATATTATATTCAATAGCGGACCCAGTCAAGGTTCGCTTTCACTTATGTGCACTTCTTCCATAACCCCTACCCTACCCTACACCTACCCTACCTTACTCCTATCCTACCCCTACCCTTAGCAAAATCGGTCCAACCCTTCGAGCGTGGTGCGATGACTAAGGGAAATAGGGACTTCTATGCTAGTATTATAAAGAGGCAAAGTTTGTGTGGATGTAGGGGGTAATCTCTGGATCTACTGAACCGATTTGTAAAATTCTTTTACCAATAGAAAGCTACGTTATTTGCGAGTGTCATAGGCCATAGCCTATCGTGTATATAGGGTGAATATGGGGATTGAACATATTCAATCCCCATATTCACACGGAAACGGAACTACGTAACTGAAACCTCGGGGCGTCATATAGCGGCATTTCTGCTTCTTTTAGAAATTTTGTACTATCTCCGAAACTATGAAATTAATTAATATACTGTAAAGGGCAAATCTTATTTTTATAATATACTTGTGATGATTAAATAATTTATTTTGATAAGGATTTAAGTTTAGTTGTATAAATAATGACGTAAACCTACTTATCTAAAATTAATAATTTTTAAAACACAAAAGGTACTATATCTGCTATTATATAGAAGATAGATATATGGCATCGCGGACTTTTTTTTTAGAACTTATGAAGGTACATAAAGCCCCCATACATTGATTTCCCAATAACGTAGCATTCTACTGGTGAAAGAATTTTTAAAATCGGACCAGTAGTTCCGAAGATTAAACCTTTCAAAGAATGTTACAAACTTTACCTCTTTATAATATTAGTATAGACTAGTACTAGTTGTCGCTTCCACTACGTCCGCGTGTAATTTAGTTTTTACAAATCCCTCGAGAACATTTTTCAGAGATGAAAGTAGCCTATGTGATAATCCAGAATAGTATTTCCATTCTAAATTTCAGACAAATCGGTTTAGTAGTTGCGGCGTTAAAGAGTAACAAACATCCAGACAAACATTCATACAAACATCCATACAAAAGATACTTACTATACTACGCTCAGAAATTGTTTTATTACCTAGTAATCCTGTTAGCTACCAGAATCAAGAATTTTCGTAAATATAAAAGTTAAGAGTCGCATTATGATGAAGCTACTCATGGAAAATTAACTTGATAGTAATCAATTGTAAAAATGCTCTCCGGATCCTGGACTAATAGTAACTCTTAAGGTGGAGTTATATTTGTCTGACGTGTCGTGTCGTGACGCATCAGAACAGAATCGGTATCATCATTTTGTATGGCAACGTTTACACTTATGTTGTGTGTTGTGACATGTCGTGATGGCTTCTGATGTGTCGCATACAAAATGTATGATACCGATTCTGTTCTGGTACGACACGACACGTCAGACAAATATAATTCCGCCTTTACACGTAGAAGTATATTATGTTTGGCTGTCTGTGTCTGCCTTAATGCCGGCAATAAATTGTTGACGCAGCGACCAGCGACGCCTCGGCTAGACTCACCTATTCGTTTTATCGCCCCATAAATCCATGCCACTATGTATGCATGAAGCCATCGTGTTATAAGCCTGCAAGAATAACCATTATATTATTAAAATTTATGAGATATCTTAGTCTCATATTTTTAGTATGTGATGCGTGTATACATCAAATTCTAAAAATATGAAACGCTAGCTGACGCCGCGCGGTTTCACCAGCGTAGTTCCCGTTCCCGTAGGAATATGGGGATAATATATAGCCTATAGCCTTCCTAAATAAAAGGGCTATCTAACACTGAAAAAATTTTTCAAATTGGACCAGTAATTCCTGAGATTAGCGCGTTCAATCAAACAAACAAACAAACTCTTCAGCTTTATAATATTAGTATAGATATACAGTACTGGCTTAGTGTCGCCGCACACGGGCCACACACGATAGCCACAAACGCTGCCACAAGACCCAAGAAGGGGCCACAAAAGTAGCTGAAGCGCGCGATAGCCGCTTGTGGTCGGTGGCTGCTACTTTTTTAACCCATACATGCAGTATCATAATCGCGCGAGTGGCGTGTTGAGGCGTTTTCGTCGGCGTTAATATATTGCGAGTTGGCAGAGGTTATAATATCACCTCTGCCAACTCGCATTGGAACAGCGTGGTTGTTCTGAGCTCCATAATCTCCAATAAATAGGATATCCTGTAATGGGCCGTTAAAATAGATTTTTTTTCTTTACAAGTTAGCCTTTGACTACATTTCACCTGATGGTACCAAAGTGATGATGCAATCTAAAATAGACACGGGCTAATTTGTTAGGAGGAGGATAAAAATCCACACCTTCTTCGGTTTCTACACGACATCATACAGCTAAATCGCTTGGTACGTCTTTGCCGATAAGGTGGTAACTAGCCACGTCCGAAGCCGCTCAACAGCCAAACTTAAACCAATTAAGAAAACCTCAATCGGTTAACCGGGGATCGGACCCAGGACCTCCGTCTTGTGAATCCGCAGCGACACGAAGGCCGTCAAAATTAATGTACATAGTCGTAAAGTTTTACAAAGCTTCATCACACAAACGGCCCGCGTATATAGGCCAGCGCACGTGTCATCAGAAGTGGGATCTCTATTTTCCCGATGTGGAGTGACGAGCTGTTCGCAACGCAACAGGACAAAGGCTTCGAGGCCTCTTCTAATGAGAGGGCTTGTCGCACTCGACGCTTGGCTGGAAATAAACCTTTATTTAGTTTGTTTAGTCGCTGGTTTCTTATTAATCTGTTTATAAATAGGTTAGTTTATGAAATACCGTGATTGCATTAACTTCATTATCATTATGAGGCTCAGACCAATTATTGTATATAGTGTATCTATAATTGGTCTGAGTTATCAGGTAATCATAAACGCTCACTACAGTGCCAGGTTTGCCTCCTTATATGCTCAGGAACTTCGCTATCTAGTTCCTCCTTTTCCTTTCTACCACAGAACACCAAGACGTCGCGAACGGTGGCATCCTTGCGTTGTAGGTGTCCAGACAACTCGTACAAAGCGATTTGCATCCACACTTCTAATTCGCACAAAATTTTGGAATGCCCTTCCGGCGTTTAGTGTTTCTTGACACTTATAATTTAATAAACACCTTCGAAGTACGAGTACGAGTGAATAGGCATCTTCTAGGTAAGCGCGCTGTAACTTAGACCGCATTAATGCTTTTCATCAGGCTTGATTGTATTCAAGCGCAAGCCTATATCGCATGAAAAAAATGCCAGAATTTGGTAGTGGTATTACACCAACTTGCCTCAGAGAGTTCTGCCGTCGTCGGTTCCGGTCATTGTCAGCATATCCTTCCTCCTATAAGGATGCCTAGTTCGTTCGTTCGTTAAAATATGCTAATAATGGTGATGATGATTTCGAGATACTGGGCAACAGTTTCTATATCCGTTTCAATTTTATTCGTAGTTATTTTTCCTATTGTACGTTTATTTTGTTATACAGTATCGCGGGCCGGTGAACAACAAAGGGAACAATGGTTAATAGATTTTGGCGCGACGAATACCGTGAAATCGCACAAACAATATGCCCACGACTTCGCTTGTGGACAAACAATTTGTGACAGTCTTAATGTCACGAATTGAAGTTTCAAATGCTGGAGGCTGGCGGCTCGAGTCCGTGGTGTTTAGAAGATCATACAAGAGATCTACGTCCAGCTGTGGACATAAATTGATGATAATGATGATGAAGTTTCAATACTGCTGCACTCGCATAGTATGAAAGAAGATAAAGATATAGTATTTTATACAGTTCTCAGAGAAAAGTTTTGATATTATAAAAAATAGTGCCCAAAAAACAAACAATTAGGTAGGCGCACCAAAGATTACATACATATATTGAACAAATAATAAAAATTTTAATAAAAAAAATACAACCGACTTCAAAACCTAAAAACGTACCCACTTAACTAAAAAGCGAAAAATAACATCATAATATGTTCTACCTGCTGATCAGTATGAAGGCGGTGCTAAGCCTCGAACGGGAAGGGAGGGTTCGGGGATGCACTTCGCTAGGGGACATAATTAGGTATTATAAATATTATAAAAACATAGTACCTAATTGTGTCCCTAATTTGTATAATTGTTAAAATAATTAGCATTATAGTGAAATTATGACCCTATTAAAGACCATCTTAAAAAAGGGTCAACTAGCCTATTATGAACTAATATCTTCTAAATAGATGGCTGGTCTCAGAGATTTGCCACGGCGTCCAAAATTCGGTTAGGTGGGCTTGGTGTTTATACCCACCACGTCATGCGCATGTGAGTTAGCGGACTTGAAGAATAGGCATTGAATTAGGTTATAGGTAACTAGTACATGCCGGCCTTGCGGTGCCGTTGCCTTGAACGGCGATCAATATGGCCCACCGGGCGCTTTGGAACTATGCTCTGAAATAACATTAACAGCCTATTAAGTACCATTGAGATGTTACTGCTTACCTGGGATGATAGTCACCATACGTTAGGCTTCAGTGGAACAGTAAAATTTTTGAATAAAATACGTGACTTTGATGTACTTCGTAAGTTCATTTGAGGAACTATGAAATGCAAGCTAATTAATAATATTAATCTTCTCAGGAAAAATATCATCATCATTATCATGTCAGCCGATGGACGTCCACTGCAGGACATAGGGGCCTTTTGTAGGAACTTCCAAACATAACGATTCTAAGCCGCCTGCATCCAGCTAATCCCTGCGACTCGCTTGATGTCGGCAGTCCATCTGGTGGGCAGAAAAAATATATAATAGGTTTAATAAAAACAAAAGCAAAATGAGATGTCAGTTTCTTTTATCTGGATCTTTCTGAATTATTCTAGATTTTTACATCTCTACGCAACTTTTTGATAAAGCATTTATCAATGTATAATTAGATATCATAATAAGCTCTGATAAAGTTGTTCCAGACGTAAAATGAGATTTATTTACGGTCACTATTCAGAGATTTTGTTTTTACTTTGGGTCTTTGTATTATTAAAATTTCACTCGTTTCCCGTTTACCTAATCGAATTGCCGCGTAAAAATTACACATTCTACTTCCCCGTGGTTCAAAATCACGTTAAAGCTTTCGATCCCGTTGACTTCACTTATCACAGTGATCGTTACAAATTCAAACATTTATCACCCTAAGCTAAGCAATTTTGGAGCATTGAAGCAGCGTGATGGATCTAAGCTATAAAACCGCACTCCTGTGAGAAGGGAGCCTGGGCCATGTAGTGGGCGGTAATGATGAAGACTAAGAAATAGCACCTACTAAGCAAGCTACGTTTGTTACAGCAAGACGGCAGCATAGGACTCACGCGAGTGGGCGTCGACGACGAAGGCCTGTACGAGTGTAGCGTGGAGAACGAGACAGCGTACATCGACAGAGTCAATCTCACAGTCAGAAGTGAGTGCAACACTATTTGTTACAGCAAGACAGCAACGTAGGACTCAGGCGAGTGGGCGTCGACGACGAAGGCCTGTACGAGTGTAGCGTGGAGAACGAGACAGCGTACATCGACAGAGTCAATCTCACAGTCAGAAGTGAGTGCAACACTATTTGTTACAGCAAGACAGCAACGTAGGACTCACGCGAGTAAACGAGTGGTAAAAATTGAATCCTAATACATATGTTTTCTGTGTCCTAAGCTTGGCGAGAAGAATTGATGAATTATTTGCAGTCGTAGACTCTTTTTCAGCTTGGGAAGAAAGTCATATTACTAGAAAAATGTTGAATGTGCAAGTGGAAGGTCATAAGAGGAGAGGTAGGCCAAAGAAGAGATGGTTGGATTGTGTGTAAATGGAGTGGATGATGAGTTGACAAGTAATAGAGACGAATGGAAAAGATTGACATATTTTTCCGACCTCACTTAAGTGGGATTAGGGTAAGGAGATGATGATGATGAGATTCTTTTTCATCTAACAAAAAGATCTAGTTCCGCTTAAAGCAACCCTGTAGGTATTAAAATAGTACAATAGTGTCTAGGTCTATCGCAGGATACAACACATGTAAATGGATAAAATAGATCACAATGTTAAATTACACGTATGAGTATAATAGTGGAAATCACGCAAACATCTGTCATTACATAAGCCATTTGGTCACGGAAAACAATGAATGCATCCAATCCGTTGCGCGTTGATCCGACGCCCGGGAACAATGTGAACTGCGAGAAATTGAACACTTCATACAGGTGTGTTTATGTATGGCGGAATGGAATTTGGCTTGTCATGTGAATAAAGGTCGGCTAACATCAGATGGACTATTTGATCGTTTATTATAAACTTATTGATTCATCAATATCAACCCATATATAGGCTCACTGCTGAGCTCTAGTATCCTCTCAGAATGAGAGATATTTAAAGCACGTAATATTTAATTTCTTAAAACGTACATAACTGAACCTACGCCCTCCGAATCGAATGCCGAGGTCATATCTGGGCTATCACGGCTCTTCAGCAGCCAATGTAGTGCTCAGTTTTAAACCCTGTGCTCAGCACATAATGGTACAGACCTAGATGTAGATACTAGTGCTGAGTGTAGCGAGTGGTCGCTGCTCGCCGTAATGACAGTCATTATGCGGCCTTCGCAGCGCTCGCCCGTCGCGTCTTCATGTACAATGCGGAGCGTAGGGTGACCATTGAACTTGGAAAAACTTAAGCAGATTCCCATTTTTTAATGAAACTTCTTTAGACACTATTAGACCAATGAACTACGCGTGATCATCGCTCTGAGATACATGTTACTCGTATATATAGACGCCGCGCGGTTTCACTCGCGTGGATAGAATATGCTGTAGGCTATCCACTTGTATGTACACGTGGATAGCCTCAGCATTCCTCGATAAATGGGCTATCTAATATGAAAGAATTTTGCAAATCGCACCAGTAGTTTCTGAGATTGGCGCGTTCAAGCAAACAAAAAATTAAACAAACAAACTCTTCAGCTTTATAATATTAGAATAGATAGCAGACGCCACGCGGTATCGCCAACGTAGTTTCCGTTCCCGTAGGAATACGGAGATAAAATATATCTGCACCCGGGGATAGTAAAGCTTCCTAGCTGTGAAAAAATTTTTCGAATCGGTTCAATAGTTTCAGAGTCCATCCAATGCAAACGAACAAAAAATCATTCCTGTTTATAACATTAGTGTAGATATTTAGAATCATAGCAGACGCTCGCGACTTCGTCCGCCCTTAGACCTCCTTAATCCGGCCCTGTCCCAAAATACGGACATCTACTAACTATAAAGGCTTGTTCTGACTACTTTAGCAGTTTAGTCAAGTAGCGTAAATTTTAGCTGCTAAACATGTCTGAAAAGCAAAAATTTAGTCGAGCAGGCTAGTAAACAGTTTGGTCGAGTCAATCCATTTTTATTCTATGACGTTCTATAGGAAAATTTAATTCACACCTAAATTAATATATTTTAAGTATTATGATAAATTAAAAATATCAGTAAGTAGGTATTTTCAAATAATATCCGTCATTTTCATGAATCACGGAGCACCTACTGTGTCGGTATAATGGCGGAGGCAATTGACTAGATCGTCCCTGGTGTCATAGTGGGATTACAATGGACTAAATGACAAATTATTTACTATACAATTGATTTTGCAATATAATGGGATTTGCCTCAATTTTATCGGAAGATTGTTTTCTAATGTCAATCGTAACTCGTTAAGGTACAACGTAGGTTCTATGAGAGGGTTCGTATCATATTAATGAGAAAAGACTTTGTATAAATCATTAAATAATAATTACCTACTTTGATAACTAATTATTATGAGGCATATAAAATGAGCCATGATAGCCCAGTCGATATAACCTCTACCTCCGATTCCGGAGGGTGTATGTTCGAATCCGGTCCGTGGCATGCACCTCCAACTTATCAATTGTGTGCATTTTAAGAAATTAAATATCACGTGTCTCAAACGGTGCAGGAAAACATCGTGAGGAAACCTGCATACCAATCTGCATTGAGCCATCGTGGTGGACTATCCGGGGAAGTACTACCCCCGCCCATATTTCTATCGCCATGCAACATAGCTGTTTTCTGAGGGAATTTAAATTATGTATGTTGGTGTACGATTCAAAACTAGACTTAGTACAGTAGCAGTGGTTTTTGTTTTTAATCGTTTTCCAAAAAGGAGGAGGTTCTATGTTCGGCTGGATGTGAGCTTTTTAGCGATTATATCTACTCGTAACATGGTTATTTCAACCAAATTACCATGGGCCATGAATAATAACGTTTATTGACATCATCACCGTCTACCCACTATTTAACTAACACATCACAAAAGGTAAACTGTTACAAAACGCCTCAAGGCATTAGATGTATACATTTTTTCTTTGCCCGCAAATTAAAAACAAACAAAATTAAGAAACTCGCAATCCACATAGGCGAATTATTGTTCAAGGTCGTTTGCATTATTAACAGCTTTAACATTTCTATGGGTAGACCAAAGAAAGATTGTCAAATGTATAGCTATTTAAAGAACGCCGCCTGCACGAGGCATCTGCCAAAAACTGTTTGAGACAAACGGAGGGTATTTGAGATCCACTCGCGCCTCAAGCTTTACTTGAGATTGACAGCATACTTAAGAGTTAAAACAAAACTGAAGATTCCTCGAACTCTGGTATGTTTAGACGCTTTATTGTTAATAAAGGGATATTAGCCAAGTGGTCACAAGGTTAGGTACTTGCGATTTGGAGTCCATTTAATCTAACCGATTTAGTTTAATGCTTTATTATACTCTACATGGAGAGTTTGTGGGTTCCTGACACCAATTACTTTCTATAGGACCTGCCTCGCGAGAGGTAACATACACAAACTGTAGTTGCAGTTTGTATCTATGTATGCTGACAATTATTAACTTATTGTATGTGATATTCATGGTGAGTCCGACAAATAATTAACGCAAATATAGGGAACCATGATGATGGTACGTTTTTCTTCCAAGCCATCTTCCTGACTTCGGTGCGTCCGATACCAAAAATACCTCATGCACAATTTTAAAATAAACGTTTTTCTTTCAGTTTTTCCGAGCAGGAAAAATGAGACCTCGAACTTCATTCTTCCCAACGCCCTTGCAAGATACTTTTTTTAGAAAATAGTTGGGCAGTATGTTGCATGAAGTTTTTTTCAAACTCAAATACTGCTCTGGTAGTTTTTTATGTTTTGTTGGCGAAATTGCTATTTGTATAATCGTACATTGTTATTAAATAATTACACAAGTACCCTAAACCGCAAATTAACACATTAACCTTCCACACAAAGAGATGGGTGCCATAAGTTTAGTTGATAATGTCTGTAATCCACTGGATGCCGGCGGCTCGAAACTGTGGTGTTTGAAAGTCCATACAAGCAGCTAGAAGCCTATGTTCATCGGCTCATGATGGATGATGATGATGATGATGATGATGATGATGATGATGATGATGATGATGATGATGATGATGGTGATAATGATGATGATGACACATGTAATCTTAAAAAGCCGAGGAACCGATATTACGATTTGATTGTTTTTGTTTGAAAGATAAAACTTCTTAGCTCTGATGTTAGAAACGTAGAATATTTATTTAGTTATTTAATCCATTAACATACGCATTATATCGATGATTTATTCAGACTGAGTTGAGCTATTGAACTATATAGTTTATGAAATTTCAAAGTATTATTTCTATTTTTAAACTCTAAACAAGTATAAGATCACTAAAGCTTACAAACATTAAATCAAAAACTTAGGAAAACCTACAAAGCGAAGTTTGAGGAGCGGACCACGACTACTATTAACATAAAATGTATTATTTACTCGTATATGCCCATCTGTTTGTTAGTGTCGCGTGCCAGTTGACGAAACTTCCTCGCTATCAGAGCATAAATCAGTAGCGGAAAGGCATATACCAGGACATGCGTGAACAAGTTGGTAAAATAAAGAAGTCGCGCTTTCATATATGAGGAAAGTTTGCCATTGGAAAGAGATGAATGTTAGGTTAGGTTAGCTTTATTGATCCATTCGTCATTTAGTTCACTAAGTACTTCATTTATTTCAGTAGGTACTTAATTTAGTTCAGTAGATACTTCATTTAGTTCAGTGGGTACTTCATTTAGTTCTGTAATTCAATACTAGTCAGTGAGATATAGTCTGAAGTTACGGTTTTATATACGATGCACTTCTTTTCTCTTGTATGTCGATATTTTTCATTGGTACTTTATATTTGGAAAACTACTATTCAACAAAATATTATATGTATTTGTATGATGGTTTCATATTATTATCATACAATTATTATTTATTATCAAAATTAAAAGAGATCGTGTTAGGTAATATAATATTTTGATAATATGTTTAAATACCTATAAAAACATTAAATGTACATACAAAATCGCTTTTCCTTATACTTTTACCATTTTCTAAATGCCATGTACTCGTATGTACCAGTGTCATTACTGCAGTTCTGATCTCTATTGTCTTGCACAGATACAATACGTATTGAAATAAATAAAGTAGAAGCACATTTAAATAGGCATCACATAAGTTTATTGAAATGTTCATTCCTTTTCCTCGATTTGTTAGTGAACTCATCAGCGTGTTGTATATAGCAACGCATTTATCTTTCTTGCGGGCGACATACGTGAAACTCACCCCGAGGGTAAATCGCCATGATTGGCAAAGGGTTGACGATAAGACGGCTCTATTCAGCCCGAGATGAATAGACTTTTTGCTCATTTCTTTATGTTTAGCTGGGTTTTGCTTTCTATTTACCTTCGTTTATGTATTCGGGCTGGCGGAATTAGGTAATCAACTCTCGGCTCTCAGTTCTTTGGTCGATTTTCGAAACAACTAGCTAAACTAGAGCTAGTCGACAGTGTAAATAGCAATTAAATAGACTAGCCTGTTGGTAGGGGTTTAACTGTTGCAGGCACATTGTACTTTATTGAAAATCCTTTCTCCGATAGGTACAGGTTCGTAGCGAGACAGGGGTAGGCAGTAAATACATATTTCCAAGTTTCTCTAATTTTTCAATTCAGTGAAGTGCCATTGCTGAGGAGTTCTGGCGATAAGAATATTTTTAAACCCGAGGGCTAGAATAACATCTCGATTGACCATGGCATATGTTGCCAGTAAATAGTGTCTCTAATTTGTCACTTCAGTGAAGTGCAGCGCATGCCATTGCCGAAGAGTTCGGGCGAACAGAAACTTTTCAAGCCCGAGGGCTAGAATAACGTCTCGATTAAATATGGAACATGTTCGTCGCGTCTCTAAGGGAGTCTCCCATGAGAATGTATACTCGTACGGCTAAACAATATGAGATGAAATATGTGGGCTGAATGTAATCAGTCCTAAGGCCCATGTGACCGTGAAAATCCACGTTTATTTACAGCCTTTATCTAACGAAATTAGACATTCCTCTTTTTTCACCACCGTATTGCAGGATATTAGGTGGAATTTCATCCCTGCATCATTGATATTCCTAGAAATTGTGCTAAACATTCTTCTTCGTTTTTATAAAGGCCTCCGTGGCGCAGTGGTATGCGCGGTGGATTTACAATTGGTCCAGGTCTGGCTGGTGGGAGGCTTCGGCCGTGGCTAGTTACCACCCTACCGGCAAAGACGTACCGCCAAGCGATTTAGCGTTCCGGTACGATGTCGTGTAGAAACCGAAAGGCGTGTGGATTTTCATCCTCCTTACAAGTTAGCCCGCTTCCATCTAAGACTACATCATCACTTACCATCAGGTGAGATTGTAGTCAAGGGCTAACTTGTAAACAATAAAAATAAAAAATAAAAAAATAATAAAGGGCAGAGTAAGAAATTATTTTGCAACGACTTGTGTTTCCTGATTCTCACAACTTTGGCATCTTCAAAACAAGAGGAATATTTCTGGCAAGTGTGTTTCACCTTGCGCCACATCTACAGTTACCATCAGATGTCTATTTCATGTAATTTGTGTTTCTTCATTATTTTAGATAAATCGGTTAACTTTGAAACTTGACTTTTCCATTCGAGCTTATACTAAAAAAAACAAAATTAACGCCCGTACAAACATTTGCACTCGCCACTTGTTTTAATAGAACAGCGCGCAATCCATAGCAATTAATACAAAATGGACATTAAACAGGTTGCAATCAGGGAGAGTGGTCGAACGGGGTGAGAGGGGACGCCCCACCTTTGTTACGTCACGTGTAAATATGGGTGTTTAGCAGACGGACTTATTGATTAGGCATTGCCTTTGCCCACCTAGTGTTCCGTAACACCGTGTGAACTTCGAGAGATCATCAGGTATGCGTCTGTCGTATAATCTGTAGAGGTCTACTGTAAATTATATTTATACGCCAGACTTCGCGGTTTCACCCGCATAGTTCCTGTAGTAATATGATGATGAAGGATGTCAAGCCGTTAACTCTATAAGAGGCTTATGGGATGGTGGGTTTCTAGCATTAGCAAGCAAGTGAACAGCCCCTGCATTCTGTTAAGTTATTTTTTTTTTATTCTTTACAAGTTAGCCCTTGACTACAATCTCACCTGATGGTAAATGATGATGCAATCTAAGATGGAAGCGGGCTGACTTGTTAGGAGGACGAAAATCCAACCCCCTTTTCGGTTTCTACACGACTTCGCATCGGAACGCTAGATCGCTTGGCGGTACGTCTTTGTCGGTAGGGTGTTAACTAGCCACGGCTGAAGCCTCCCACCAGCCACCAGTTACAATGCAGTGACATCGTTCGTTTCTATGGCAACTGCGTTGTTCTGGCATCCTATACTAAACATAAAGTGGAAATTCAAATAATTTTGTAGGCGAAAAGTTCGTCGACGAGTTTAAAACAGCGGAATCACACCCCAGAACTCTACAATCAGTCATTTGTCCACAGCGGAACCTCCTCCATTGATCAACGTGACGGTGCACGCGTCCACCATCCTCGCCATCATCCTGTGGAACGTGGCGGGCGACGGCGGCCACCCCATCGTGGACTTCACGGCGCAGTACCGCTCGGCGGCGCCCGTCAACGGCTCGCTGGAGCCCTGGCGGCCCATCAGCCCCAACCACATCAGCCCTAACTCGGTAACTATGCTTTGTCATATTATTCCCAATATCATCATCACTATCAGCCGATATATATCCACTGCTGGTCGTAGACATCTTATAAGGAATTCCACAGATTAATAGTCTTTAGTGAACGTCCATGGGATAATTATGACATCATTCCATCGTGGACTTCACGGCAACACCATATACACCTTCAAAGCAAGAGTCAATAGTCATCTTCCAGATGCGCTCCAACTTAGACCACATTAAAGCTTTCCATCAGGGTTAATTGTAGTCAAGCGCAAGCCTTTATTGCTTATAAAAAATTACTGCGCAGTACCGCTCGGCGGCACCCACATCATCCTTTTTTTTTTTGGACTTAGGCCGCTTGTAAAGACTTTCAAATGGCCTTGAGCTGCCAGGGGTTCTATGTGTCCTGCTTGATCTCTCGCTGCACCTTGGGTTATTACTATGTGCCCCGCCCATTAATAGTTCAGCTTGACATATTTCTTGAGTTAAGTCGGTAACTTTGCTTCTTCTCTCTCATTTCTAATTCGAACACATACTTCCGATGTCTCGCTCTATTTGTCACTGTGACTGTACCTAATCTTGAATTGAAACTTAGTGTTCGAAGACATCGTGGTTAGGCCCTAACGGATTTATTTCCACCACACAATCTCATACAGACTATAATAATACGAGAGATATAGTTCGTTTGTAGTTCATTTTAATTTTCTTTTATATTGTCTACGTTTTTTCGCTTTACTCTGGTGTTTGTTTTTTTCTAATTGTTATTTTATTATATTTTCGCGGATAAAGTGATGCATTCTCGGTCTGACTAACATCGAATTCATCATGCGAACATCTTTAGTCATTATTGTAGTGTTGTGTGTGTTCTCTACGTGACCTTTCGAAACATACCTTTATATTCATACATACCTACCTACTTTTTAGTTTCACTAATATTTTTATAAATCTAAGTGTACGGGGAAATATGATAGTAATTCAGTCAATGATTTATTTTGTGTTGATTATAATAAAATAATTCATTTCAAATTGAATTTTCGACGCATCCAGCTTGTCGTTTAGTTTTACTACATAGACACGAAACGAACGGGGCTAAATATGTAAAGTGTGACTAAAACATTCCAGAGACAAATCGACGTGTACCACCTGGAGCCCAACGCGTCGTACTGGTTCCGCGTGTGGGCCAACAACGTGCTAGGCCCCGGCCCGCCGGTCGAGGTGCTCGCCACCACGCTCTACAGCGACCAGGAAGCAGGTCTGTCACAGACTCAGACCAATTATTGTATAGGACCTGCCTCGCTTGACGTTACTTTTCTGTCAAAGTATATGATCACCAATCTAATGCGATTATAAAAACTGTCTCTATAGAATTGATGTTAAATAGTTTCAATCGTGTTCGTCGGTTAAAGAGCTCCGTAAAAATACCTTTTTGTGTAATTTAATTGTGTAAAAAACGGGCAAAAACTTCTAGTTTAGTTTAAGATAAATACCAAATCTAAGCTCGTTTTCCTCAGAAAATGACAGACAATTTTGTTCGTGACTATGAGTGCGATACAGGTCCTTCTATAATTGGTCTGAGGTCACAGAACGTTCCAGAGACAAGTTACAGTGTACCACCTGGAGCCCAACGCGTCGTAGATATTAGGTAGCAGTGTTAGCCCACGCCCCCCAAATGGACAGAACAAATGCTAAACTGATGTCGATAAAACAAAAATCCTTTTTGCTTCAGTCAAAGTATTCCATCTACTATCTACTCGTAACTTCATTTTAAGGTTCAATTGTCACAAAAACATATCGAACTTTTAATTTAATAAACACTTTAGATGAGCGGACCCCTAGTCTGTGAATGTGTCGTAGAGGCCGATCCCTCTATAGGCGAGTGGATTGCAAATCTGTAAGCGCATTACGCTTGGCGGGCTTCGGTCGTCGGCCGCGATTGATCTCTATTGTGTTGCGAATGGGAGATATTTTTCTATCTGCTTCTATTATACACCCAACCCAGCCAGTGGGTGCGAGAGAGTGGGTTGAGTGACACTTACATTACAATAATTTTTTTTTTTTTTTTATTTATTAAAGGAAAACAAACAGCTTTACATATTACTTAAAATTAAACATATATAGTTGTTGACATTATGTGAAAACTTCGCTGGCTTAATCATCATCATCATCATCATATCAGCCGATGGACGTCAGCTGCAGGACATAGGCCTTTTGTAGGGACTTCCAAACATCACGATACTGAGCCGCCTGCATCCAGTGAATCTCTGCGACTCGCTTGATCAAGATCACTCAAGACTCACATTAAGATACTCGTAGTAAAATGTTATCATTCGCACGTTCACAGAGCTCATCAAGCACTTCCTGGCGGGTGCGGAGACGTTCGACACGCGCACGTGGGTGGCCGCCGTGTGCGTGGTCATGGGCACGCTGGCCGTGCTCGCGGCGGGCACGTGCGCCGTGCTCTGCCGCGAGTGGCGCCGCGCAGGTGAGCGGCCCTAGCGCGCGCCCGCCCGCGCCACGCTGCCCCGGCTCTACTTCCTGTTCCATTGAGCGAGCAGCGTGGCACTGGCACTCCCATGATATGCGCGGGGGGGGGGGGGGCAGAGGTAGTGCGGATCATCGGGAGTGTTACGAATGAATTTGCCAAGCTATAGGCAATCTTTTCGTTCACTTTTTGGCTACACACATTGCGTTAATATTGGTGACTCATTGACATGCTTGTTTCTTCGTCCAAAGCGCGCGAAGTATTCGCGAATGGTTGGCTACGCATCGCCTACACGTGAATATTCGGATGTGTGAATGTTTGTGAGTCTACAATTTTTCGTCATAATTACCTTAAATACCTTAAGGTACCTAAGCGAGAGTTGAGGAATAGGATAATCGCAATTCGCAATCGAATTCTCGTTACTCGCATTCGAAAAAGCCTTGTGTAACTTTGCTTTCAGTGAAAGCTTTCAACTTGACACCCGAACAAATGTCTTCTTGATTGGACGCATTAAATGAAAAAAAATATTTCGTCTTTAAATTCGCCTGTCTAAATTCCCGTTTTTAAAGAAACTCAAATCAAAGAATCCCTAGAAATTTTTATGGCGTCTCAGTCTGAAAACTTTCACTCAAAGAACAGAGCGTTTCCCCAGTTATAAATAAGCGATCTAAAATATAGTCACGCCAACGCTCCCGGCATTATATATCGAAATAACAGCTTTATTTGGATATATAATAACCAATTTAAAAAATAAACAAATTATTATCAATGTTAAATGTGAATTACAACTTACAATAAGGTATTCAACTCTACTGTAGCCAAACCTTTTAGCTCGCGTACCAGGAGCGGTACCAGATATTGAAGAAATTGAACAATTTACAGTATAATTTAAAGACTGCATATGAACAACTCAGATAATAATTATAACATTTTCTGTTGTGGGAAATTTCTATTGGTAAAACCGTGATCATAAGTGAATAGCGTCGGAATTATGGGACGCCCTAAAATTGATCAAAATTTCGGATGTGACAAAAAAGTTGATATAATATTAGGATACGATCCCACTTCTGATGAAACATCAATTTATTAATATTTAAAATACTAGGAACCACAATAAATTATATTGTTGATCGATTAATCGATTGATTCAATTAAACCATTTATTATTAATAAACAAAAGATAAAGAGATGTTGTAAATTCAACAGTCGACGATTGAATGGATCAGTTATTTGTAATCGGCTGATACTACTGATCCATTCAATTTTATATAACACATTCAATCATTTTAATGTGTACATAAAAATGATTTTTTAAAAAACCATAAAGAAAATTAGGAAAAATCAGTATGCTATTTTCAATTGACAACATTGGGTAGATATTATTAACTTTGTCAAATTAAAAAATATCAAAATTATGATTATACGTGTATCTTGAATGCACATAAATAATAATAAATAATTTTGCTCATTAATAAATTTAGGAAAATTATGATATTATTAAATTAAACTTATATTCTCAATATAGATTTTTCTAATCGTTAAACTCTCTTGAGGAATCTTCCTCGTTTATATATTCTTGTTACAGTAGATGGAAGCAATAATAATAAATCAGCAATAACTTTATTGTTAACAATAATAATAAGTAGAGATTGCCTTAGAAAAGCCTTATTATATTATACTATTAACTATTATTATCGAATAAATCTATTAGTATTTCTATAGCCTTAAGGTAACAATCACAGCTTTTTTACGATATTCAAGCACAAAAATAAATAAGTAAATATATTTTATAATCTCGCGCTAATTTTTAATTATAATAATGATAATAATTTAGGAGAGCTTTTTTTCATAATAAAATTTTAATTACAATTAAATTTAAGCTAGATTCTATTATGACTTATATTACACTAATTAACTAAAAGGCAGTATTTTAAAATATGCGGGTAGTATAGAATTTTTAATAAAATGAATGAAAGTAAAAAAAAACTGCTTTAGGTTGTGCTAATACCTAAAGGTGCTATGCTATGACTTTTGTCTGTGTAACAAAACCCAAAAGATTAATTATTATGATTTATAATTAATATTATTAAAAATACATACTTTATAAGTAGACTGATAATGTCTCCCTACTGGATGTTAATTTATAATTTTATGACAAAATGAGCCACTCCAAAAGTTAGTACTAACATGAAACTAAGAAAACGAATGATTCTAAATGACAAAAGCATTAGTTTTCTTTGAAGGTTAGTCCATAAAAATTTGGTTTTTTATATAATCTGCTTCACTTCATTTCTCTCTAAACCTGAAGCTAACTTTTTATCTTTGGCATATTTTTTTTAATTATAGCGTTTAATAACATAACATACATTTAACTAATAAATAAACTATTTTTACGGACCAAAAACATAATAAAGACGTCAATTAAGGTTTGATAATCTAAGAACCTTTGAAGTTACCATTTATGATATATTCCATTAGTCTTATTTCTTTATTAATTTAAGCTTAAAGTGGTGATATTTTGTTAATTATTTCACTATCAGATATTTATTTAAATTCATATTTTGTATGGATAAATTTTTTTTTTATTTTTTTTCCAAGAATTTTAAAAATTGACAATTCCATAAAAAATACATTGGACAATATATTCTTAACCGTTTTTGAGATCAGAAATGGGTTAAATGATTAAAATAATAAAAAACATATTTTTGTAGACATTCCAACTATAGTATCCCCTGATATTGAAGAAAATTTACCCTTAGTTTAGTGAAATAAGATTTTAAAATCGCTTAGTTTATTAATTGAATAGATCTATAGTACATAATAGTAGATTTATAATATTTGCATTCAATGCAATAGCTTAGATTTAAAAAGCTTTATTATTATTTAGTTTAGTATACGATAAAATCTTGCCAAAATTATATACATTGTTTTCTTTGTTTATATTCAAAATTCAAGTAAACTTGAGCTTATTTTTTTTAACTAAACGTTAAATTGACAAACATTCCAAGGTATATTACATTATACATGTTAATTTAAATTCACTTTTTTTATTTGAACAGATTAATTGATTAAAGGCAATTTTCAATCATAATACACCAAAAATAATATATAAGTATATTCTTATGATCTTAGGACCACTTGATATTTCAGGACCATTTAGAAGCACTACACTAAACTTTTTCTACTTAATCCATTTATAATATTTAGTGGATATAAAATTTACAACAACCAAAGATATAAACTAAATTACCCTATCAAAAATGTAAAACGGTATAACTGACATAATATTATTATTAATCATACTCGTAACTAAGAAAGATACAATATGAGTAAGAAAAAGTTCTCATTTATATTAGGTCAGTTTGATTTACTATGAGATAGTTTAACTATTTACATTCGGAACAGCGATAGTTGCGACCCGTTTCACACCGTTTACATTACGCAGGAAAGTCCGTTCGCTCAGAGATTGCTTTTTTGACAGGTCGTGATCTAATGGGCGATGTAACTTCGAACTGGCGCACAGGGTTGTTGAACTGCGCTGTTTCAAGGTTATGCCAACTGTTTGTATTTGTAGTGATGAGACAAAATAACAAGGCGATTGTAATATGTTTGTCCTATTCGATTACGACCTGTCAGAAACGCAATCTCTGAGCGGTCGGACTTTACTAATGAGTCCACACTAGCGTGCGCGCTATAAAACTACTGCTGCGTTCAATTTAATCGCGTTACAAAGACTTTTTCAATGAGACAGAATAACGTAATAAGTAAGTATTTATGAGAAATATCGTTTCCCACAAAAACTCGTATAGTATTAACAGATATTATTACTTAGTGTTAAACATTGAGACCTCATCATATAGATAAACCGCAAAACTGAAAAAACAGTCCTCGCCTGCATGTTACAGGGAGTGGGGGTATGACGTCAGAGGCGAGTGACAGAGATGAAGCAAGACTCGCGTCAGTTAATTGCTTTCTGTTTGGCTAGTGGGAGGCTTCGGCTGTGGCTAGTTACCACCCTACCGTCAAAGACGTACCCCCAAATGATTTAGCGGTCCGGTATGATGTCGTGTAGAAACCGAAAGGGGTGTGGATTTTCATCGTCCTCCTTAAGTTAGCACGCTTTCATCTTAGATTGCATCATCACTTATCATCAGGTGAGATTGTAGTCAAGGGCTAACATGTAAAGAATAAAAAAAAATGGATTAATGAAGAATACGCCTGCCGCCCGCTCCTCTCTCGCTCCCCTCTGTCGTCATTCCCCTCCCTGTATCGTGCAGGAGAGCATCCGGTTATGTGATTTGACTATGTCTTCAATTATATTAGTTTTAAATCGAAGTCAAATAAAAAGGCTTTGCGTTTTTATAATACAATATTTTGAGAATGCTTGGCGTAGTTAAAATATTACTATTATTAATTTCATACATTTTAATTTACCAACGTAATTATAGTTTTTTTTTAATACATGAACAACAAAAATATGATTTGTTGTTGTATGAAATAAATAATATGATATTGTGTATGCCATTTGAACTAACCGCCACATACATGATACTGTAACAGTGGCTTGTAGAAATATTTTTAACTGAATTATATAATTTACAATTTTGAACAATTTAGATTTTAAAAATTCCCCCATTGAAACGAGAAATGAAACTCACTCTTGCAAAACTGCATGTTATTTTTATATAAATCTGATTCAAGGAGTTGCCACTTCTTGTACAAGCGTTACGCCTAGTTCTAAAGGGACAAGGATATATTAGTCATAATAAAAAATATGGCTAATTTTCTTTAAAAAAAATGAACATTAAAAACAATTCGTGCACGGAAATCTAGAGTGAATTTCATGACTTTTTTTTATCTTTTCGCATGTGCATATCTTTCGAAACGATAAAAAGATAATAATATGCTACATTTATTCATTTTTATTCATTCGAATTTTTTCTTCTTTCCCTTCTATCGCACTCGCTTGGAACGCACGCTTGGACTGCGGGGCCGCACACTAACAAAAACACATTAACACACGGCGACGGTATGTATTTATCCCTACTAATTAATACCCCATTTGGTCGACATTATCCCCTTTTGATCAACATTTTCCCCATTTTGATCAACATTTTCCCCATTTTCTTAACAACTTCCCTATTTGGTCAACATTTTCCCATTCGTCCTGAGCTACACCATCGCTATACAGATTACACAGAAGAGCAAGATGTAATTGAGTTAGTGCCTAATATAATTTTAAACCCCGGGTTCGTGGAGCCGGACCAAGCTCGCTCCCGGGAGACGTACGCGGCCTCGATCATCAAGTCGACGGAGTGTCCGGGCCCGGGGAAGCCTAGGCGTGTTTGATTCTCGTCTATACTCAACCTTAGAATATTCTATCTCACTGATTCAGGACTTTTATCATGAGATTAAGAAACGGTAGGCATTCTACTGAAAAAATATATTTTATTGTACTCTAAATTCGTAAACAAAACGCTAAGCAATTCGCATGATATAAAATTACAATACTTACGAGTAAGTATGTATTTTATTCTGTATCACTCATAAAAAAATTGTCTGGATTTTAAATCCGTATAGATTAGTGCAATCACTAATTTATTTTGTAAATTTAATATAAATATTTCACTAACTCTGACAACGAGCAATTAACAGCAATTTTGACATGAAACAATAAATTACTTTTCCTCCAAATTTGCTTGACTGCATTTTGGTTTGCGGATTTGGCGATAAGAACTTGTTAACTCGGTAAATGCTAATTTACAGTAATCACATAAGAAATCTTGAGAAAAACTCGTAAACTATGCACTCCATATTTTACATACTATGTTACATCCATTAATGGTAATTAAAAAAAGTGTTTCAAATATAAAAGACGATTACGGTAAAATTACATTTATCTTATCAACACAGACATTTCCGGAAAAACACCTATATAAAAATGCTCAATCTGATCTAGATACGTATCACCGACTAAATTTTAGACGCTTGAAATTCTACTATTTTACCGGGATATTTCCCAAAATCAAATTGCTAAATTCCAGTGTAAAATCCTCGTATCACCTAAATTCCATCCATATATCACAAAATATTTATGAATCACCATAAAAAGTAATTTGTCTATTTATCGCATGTCCGTTGAATAAAACATTATTTGGCCCAAGGGTAAGGTGGACATATCATAATGCATCAGAAGATTATTTTGTAATACTGAATTGAGGCGATAGAATATTCTATAGTTTGTAGCGATTAGCTATTCGCGAGCCGATTGGCCCACTTATGATAGCAAATTGTTTTTCCAAAATTTAGTGCATCTTGACACCTCAAAATGTTAAATGTTGAAAAAAGTAATTTGCTACGATTAATATAGATAGCTCTAAACACTGAGAGAGAACACTTTAGCATATAAGCGTTCCAGGTTAAAAGTCATGGTGTTGCCATTGTTGAGAAAAAGTACCAAATTACCGTTTTTGTAATTTTTGGTAGATTATTAGTTACACGGATAGTTTGCAAGTGCTGAGTACGGCTCGCTTTTACTTTTTGATAAAATCTTTACTCCGCGACGGCGTAAATAAGGCTGAAACAGGCTTTATATTTTTCAAAAATGGCATCACCACAACGATGTGTAATTTTGAATAATATTGCTTACCGTTCAAAGTAAATTGTTAATGTTGCTAGCTGTAATAAAACGTAATTTTAATTATTTATTTTTGCAACATTGTGTATAATATTATGTATAATATTTTTGTAAAAGGATCTCCGGTAAACTTAAGGATGTTATTAAGATGGCAAACACTCAGGTTTTGTTTTTCAATTGTGATTTTATACTGTGATTATTTTTCTTCCAAATATACGTATGAATACGTTCATGCTTACAACTCCATATGCTTAACTGTGTCAATGAAAAATCATGAAAATTCATGATTTTTCGCCATTTCACTTAATGTAGTTGTTAAATTAGTACGAAAAACTGTCGTCAAAGTTACGCATATGGCGTTGTATTTTTTTGTATAGCAATAGGTAGTATGCTTTAGAATTATTTTTTAATATAGATCTTATGGAGACTGTTTCCCGAATATCGTGTAATTGATAGAATTATATTAGTAGATAGAGTTTTATTAGAGTAAGCTGTACACACACTGGGTGTAATAGCCGCGCGACGACCGCCCAGTGTAGATTTAGCCTAAGCACGGCTTTTATTGAAATAAGGCCAAGCGTACCCGAGCATTTTGAACGCAGCGCAGTTCATTTTCATACAGCTGGGATTGGGCGCGTGACTGATTGCGTCATGCTTTTACAACTCCTTGAACAAGATTTCACAGTTTCAAATTTTGTATCATGCTTCAAAATACCCTTGCCTGAATGGTCACATCATTTAGGGTTCCCTCACTCTGCCGTTTATCTAACGTAGGTGTTTGTCGATTGTATGCGCAATATATACCAATACCATAACACTAATAACATATATGTTTTTAATATTGGCAAAGATGTACACCAGACAAGTTAATTGGTATACTTGGATATTAATTAAATAAACTTGTTGTAATTAAAGTTGATGGGTTGTTATCTTGGACTGCATTGTCCCTTGATATCATATGAGATTGCAGGCAAGCGTTTATTTATAGATAATAATTAAAACAATGTGAAAACGTCATGTTGTGCTCTTTTTATACGCTGTAGCTTGCATGCCCAATATTTTCTTGATACATGCAGCACAAGATCAAGCAGTGTTCTGATGGTTATAGTACTTTTGGACATGCTTAATGTGGTTGAGGCATTATGTTATTATAATTTTATTTATTTATTTATTTATTTATATACATGACATGTGCCCAGAGAAACATTACAGTTTCCCAATTCGTTTCTCGAGCAATCAGGAATAATAATTACGACAGTAAATCTTAAATTACAAAATGAATATTAAGCAAACAAAATAAATTCAAAATAATAAATTCAAAATCAAACAAATTAAAAATTAAAAATAATAAATTCAAATTCAATCAAATATAAATATAAATATAAATAAATAATATAATTGTGAGTAGTTAAACGTCTTTATATAGTCATCTACACTGTAGAAGTGTTTGTATGTAGGTGTCTTAGGACGACATCACACTGCTATACATACTCCTGACGAAGAAACGCTCGTGTGTAGGAGCCCTTAGGAAGTGTCACTCAACATGACAAAATATGTACTGCGCTGCGTTTCAACTAAATAAATGCCTGACTGCATACGCCAGCCTAAAGCTACTGCATGTTTACAGATGACAATATTGGTAGGTAGTGAATAGAAATATGTCGCAACTATAGAGATTATATAACACTCGAAGGCAATGACGCTTAAATTGTGAACGTACTTAAGTGTATAAAACAGTCTGTATTGATTTGTCATTTAATAAAAAAAATCATTTAACATTCTCTTAAAATATGCATTTACCTACACTTACAACAAAAACCCGATTTTGAACAGTGTTTTTCAAATATATGAGTTTAAAGAAGCGTTATATTACAAGTATAAAAATGGACTATCTGTTAATACACTTATGTTAATGGCAAATCAATACAGTAGAGAAGTTATGGAATTGTATTAAATATTTTTAAAACAGATGGATTATAATGTTGTTATGGATTTGAAGAGCGGTTTATTTTTGTACATGCCGTGTATGCATATCAGGTAAACGCCTTAGAGAGAAATTATATAATATCTATGTGAATGTCCTCAACTTTCTTTATATTTTGAAACTTTTGCATCATTAGAAACATAGTCCAGAGTCCTCTTGGATAACCTACAAAAAAGTCCTGTGTTTGATTGCTAATTTTGGTCTATTTACATAGGTACCTACAAATTGAATGAAATTGTTATAATCTATGGCAATAAAATATTAAATCTCAAAAATCCAAATCTCACACTTTTCGGTATATTTGTGACTATTTCAATTTCTATTTTGAAACTTATATCACTTCTCTTTTGCTTTTGATGCAAAAGTTTCTCTTATACTTCACCTTTTCCTTTCTATATCTATCGCTCATTGCCTTGATGTGTGTGTTCACTACCTTTATATCCCATCTTCAATTTTCATGGTTGATGAATGCATTTAATTCCTTATCCTGATTTAGGAACTAATGAACAATTTTTCATTGTTTATACTATGGCTATACTATAAAGTATATATGAATTATGGCAAATGGAGCAGGAAAATCTCTCTGTCTTGTTCTTGTTGTTTCTTTTTTTTCGTCAATCACCTACAAAGATTATACAGCTTGCTAAACAAATTAAATGCCTTAAAATAAAAGGAGTTCAATCATGCATCAACCATAAACAAAACTCTCAATTCCTATATCGTGTTGTGCTTGCTCTCGAAGGATCGAATCGAGTTATCGAATAGTCTAGTGTATCTATGCAATTATCTGTAATCTGTCCGTCTTGCGAATGTAATATATCGCGCTATCGTGTCAATTACGTCATACGTGTTGTCCTGTATGTGTGTGTGTGCACTGCTGGAAGCTGATCGTATAACTCGCAAAAACAAACCTAATATTTCCTATAATTGCAACGCGATGCAAGATAACGAAGTCTCCTCTATGTGTCTATAATTGTGTTTAATTTGGCATCTTCACACTTACAAAGTACTCAGTATTTTTAGTCTTATTTGGTTGATAAATAAATTTAAATTGAACGCAACTGTTATTTTATTGATATCGCTTCCTGTTTACTACAACAATGCACGTCGTCGACGACGACACTTTGTCGCCTATGGCGTGTTATCGCTTAATAATTGTATGTTCGTATGTTCAGTACAGATACAAACCTCCCACTCCCTTAGGATATGCTGAAATCACCAGATTTTTAAGCAACTAAGTTAGTTGCTTGAACTGTCCCACCTTATTTTAATCTGTACTGTTACCGTATGTACCGTAAGTATGGGTTGCGTATTGGATAGATTGATATGCGGTCAGCTTCACGCTTCTTCCTGATATATTTCTTGTATTATTTAATCTGTGCTTTTGGTCGCCTGTTCACAACACTCTCACACTGTTAATAAACTACGTAACTGAGTCCTCGCCCGCGTGGTACAGGGTATATGACAGCGAAGGGAAGCGAGTTTAAGCCTCAATGACTTCGATGGAACCATTCGATAGCTGCCCACTAACACAATCTATTCCGACTAATTGGAAGGAGACATGAATATTGATGATATTTAAAAGATATGGCAAATATTCTTTGAGTGAAACACAATAGTTCATCAATTACAAACCCATTTAATCGCACGCATAACTGTCGCTCTCTAGCCCCTTACCGTGCTGCCGAGGACTCAACAATGTTTGTTGTTAGCTAATGTTATACTTATGTATATGTGACGTAAAATCGAGGTTTTGAAGAAGTAAAATCTTCTTTTTGAAAAAGTCTGCTTTCATTTAGAAATTTGGCTCCATTGATGGTATTGTTAAAGGTTAAGTGATAGTAGGGTTGTATTAGGTTAGTCCAAGTAAGGTAGCGGTAGGGAAGGCACATAGATTAGACGAGCGAGAGTCAAGACTGGGCTGGAACGGTTAATGATGATGGTTTATGTCGTTAAAAGGCTGTACGAGTATGTGCCAGGGATGTGTCTGTCAAACCCGAACTTCATTTCTTTTTTTGAATTTGACTATTTACAATTTTGGTTATATAGTCATCTTTTACTTCGAGCATGCCCTATTATAAATTCTTGTGCCTCCATTAATCTTGATCCATTAATATTGATATATAGTGGGAATATTCCCCGATAGTGAGAACTTCGTTTCACAGCTCTACTTCGCTCTAATCTCTACATAACACATCCCTGTCGGTCAGCAATACTGCAATTTGAATGTACAGACAAATATTATGTAGGTAATATTATGTATATATTTATAGGGATTAACAACCTACCGCTTATGGTTTGTGATATGTGCATGCAACGCTTTTAAATATTGTTTTTTTTAAGTAACATTAAACTTTTGAATCGTGGCAATCTTATTTTTTAAAAGACTAATAGCATGGCAACATTTAGATCTGCTACTTTAATTCGTAATTTATTTATTTATATTTTATTATTGTTATTTTGGAATGTTGAGTTTTTTTTACAATAATCATTATTATTATCACTGAAAAATAATGATTATATATGTGACACGGTTCTGAATAATCGCATAATATAATTATGGCAAGTTCATAAATGAAAAGACGCAACCAATATTATAACAAAAGCACTACCTACTTTGCTAGATATGTGCCGGCCACGCATACAACTACGAGTTTATTACGTTGAGCTGTCTCATTCACGGCCAGTTTCTTCATCGCAAGTAACGTCACAAATCAAAAGTGACGATCTTATTCACTGAACAATAAAGTCTTCTTTACTACTCACTACTTTTAGTGTTACTTTAGCTTTACATGAAGAAACTGGCTGTTAATACTGAGTTTTCAGTTTAGAACTTACGGTATGAGTTGCTAGAGATTTAATTTATCTCTACTGAATTAAATTAATGACGGGAAGATAATATTCATAATAATTATTATCATTCTACAAAATCCACCTCAGTTTAACATGGATTTGTAGAATAATAACAATTTTATATGGATTTAATTTCAATGTTAGCTATGTATGTTTGATAACTTATAAATTTTCACTAAACTGCACGCCGATTTATAAATGTTTTTATTGTAATTTTTTTTTAATATTTGTTTATTGGTGTTGTTATTTTATTGTCGTTGTTGTATCCCATTGTTGTTCTATGTTTTTATCACAGTAAATTGTATATGCGTCACAATAATATGAATACTTTACGGCACAATTATTAACCTGTCTACGTTTTTCAGCCATGTGTCTATAGAAGTTGTCTTCAATGTAAAGAGCAGCTAATTTGTCACCAAAAGCATGTTAAATAATAATAATGTATAAAGACGGAATTGTATTTTTGCTCTGATAACAAAATTTTAGAATAAATATTCTTACAATCTGACCGGACTAGGGATGATCGATATCTATGATATCCATGTTTGATATCTTACGGAACAATAATCGATTTAGTATTTACTTTGTACTTAAACAATTTTAATTCGTGTTGAGAATTACTACTTCTACTAAAAGAATATTAGACAAGTAACCGCCTTTGTTCGCATCAGATTCGACGCGCTATTGACATATCTAATAATATAAAATATTTGTTCTGACCAAAACTAAAACTAACGCAAAGAGTGTATTATACTAACATTTTGAAAAAAATCATCGGTACTAAAAACAGAAAATCCTCACCGGGCTAGAGAGATAAGTTTGCGGCACTATAACTACTACAATCGAAACCAAATAAACTTTCACGAATTGATTAAATATACTGTTAAAATTATGCATAATTTACATTATTTTTGATGTTTTCCGATGCAATGATGAGTATTTTATATATTATATATTATAGATAGATTGGTAGTTTTTAATGCATACAGTTTGAAGTACTGGCAACATTTACAATACATTCGAGACGATGATGTTTTTCGTTTTGTTTATGTACATGAGCATGGATTTATTAATGTCATCGCACATTCCTAGTCTGGACTTATAAAAGATTCACAACAACAACAATCTGCCATTTTGTATAGAATATAGTAATTTGACAACAACATTTTAGATTGACAAATTATTCGTAACGCTGGTGTCACGTTTGCAATATATGCGGGCTTGAGCAGCCTTACGACCAGCTTCGTGTTTGTAATGATTCCACGCTGAATATAATTTACTTTATATTAAAGTAATTTTTTAGATTAAGGTCGCCTTTTACGAGCACGTCCATGTTATAGGGCAGCGAAATGATTATGAAGTTATTTTGCCATTGTATCTCTAATAGTTAAGCGTATGTTACCAAAATATTTTATTGATTGGCAATATTTTTCTATCGTATAGGTTATTTTAAGATTAGTGTTAAAGAATTTGAACTATCGAGTGGTTATCGTAATTAGGATATGTTTAGGTTCGGTTTCACCCATTTTTGCTTGGTGTAAGCCTGATTTCAGCTATATAGGTACTTAAATATTTCCTGATTACTATAAACACTATTCAGAAGAAAAAGGCAGAATTTTTATTGCTTATCGGGATATTTTTAAAAACGATACCAAAGCTTTAATAAAATAAAAGTTATTCCTACCAAAGGAATAGCTCTGTTGATTAAAGAAGACCGATAATTATGTATGAAAAATGCCCAGCCCAGGCCCAATACAGGTCCAGCAATGTATGAAATATGGTCAGTCTCTTTTTATTATTGTTTTAGGTTTCGACCTGTTCTGCCTTTCGTCTTCCGATCTTCCTATTATTAAGCTAAGCCTAATATGATACCGTAACCGACGTCAGTATGCAGTTGTATTGTAGTTTTAAAACAAAAGGCTTTACGTGTTAAATAAGAAACAAACATAGATAAAACTTTCACAGTTCCATTTGAAATCAATAACGTTTCATTGTTCACATTTTAAAATGTTTTTTTAATGTACTTTATTGTAATTTGATTCGTTGATCGTATTGGTGCTAATTTCGTTGGATATAAATCTCAAAATTTTATTATTATTCCCCTCACTTTTCTGCAGAAAACATTGCAAATTAGTTGAAATGTCTCCTGAACATTTTTTTATTTTATTTTTTTTAACCCAAAATAAACAATTTTTATTTAAAAAAATATATTATTTAAACAAAAAACCCGACTGCTTAAGCGTAATGAACGTAAGAAAGATTGAGTTATGTTTATGATTTATTTACAACTGAGTTAGCGCCATTGATTGTACAATACGTCATTCAAATTTATAATTTTTTTATTAAATAATTTGTCCCAAAGATTGATCGAAATAATTTTGCGTAGAAACTATTTTGATTTATTGAATTGGCAAACGTACATAGAATCCGCTGCGGAATGAACCAGGGTGCAATGAAGCTCATAGAAAACTGAATATCTATTGTTTTCTCAGTACGCATCTTGCTATAACGGTTGGTGTTGAAAGTAAACTTCTGGACACATCTATTGGGCACCTTGCATTTATAGGTTCGTTTGGTCCTAGCTAAAATTTTATATTAGGTCGAACAAAAAGTTTTTATGTAGTTTTGAACCTGGCACATTTATTATTTCATTCAATAGTCTTAACATTAAGGTGAGTTTCTATCAATAATCTATGGATACTTCGCCTGAAGTGGCAAGTAAGGCTCTTGCCCATACGGCATCGTCAGGGAATATCTTCGAGATGTGAACATCACAGTTATAGACTGGCCAGCCAGAGGCCCAGACATGAACCCCATTGAACACATGAGGGATGAACTAAAAAGACGTGTTAGGGCTCGTCAGCCAGTTGCCCAGACGTTGCAGGAGTTGAAAACTGCCATAGAAGAGGAATGGGAGATGATCCCTCAAAATTTCATAGAGCGGTTGATAAACTCTATGCCTAATCGTATGAGAGCTGTGGTAGATGCCCATGGAAGCAACACGCGTTATTAAATTAAACCTTTATTTGATAAAACCTGTTTTTATTCAAAAATCAATTGCCTTTATCAAGGCGCATACCCGACTTGTTAGGCGTAGCTCCATGTCGTGTGGTATTCTGAATTCAAAATTTAAAACAATACGATCGAAAAGATGGTAAAATGTATCAGGTCAGGTTAAAACTGCATCAATAGTTTTTGTTCAATCTAGCAATCATATTTCGGTAGGGGCCATCGAAACCTAAACTCTAGGTGGGCCAATAGATGTGTCCAGAAGTTTATGTTACCACTATTTTAGTTTTCATAAAAATAACTAAAATTACTCAACATGTATGACCATTTATTGATTTGAACCTAATGGATATGTCCTGAAATGGGCCTTAATTATTTACAAGCTGGTTAATATTATTTTATACGTATAGAATACAACAGTTTTTGTATAAAGAATAATTTACATAATTTTTAGAACCACCATAAGATAAAAAAAAATTGGTTTCGCTCTCTTGTCTACTAAACCCATAGACAATTTAGTAAATGTGTTCAAAACAGCCAATAAAAATAATTGGAATTTAATTCGTATCCGGTGTAAGTTGTCAATGTTATGTAATATTGTCAAAACTCAAAAAAACACAAGTTCAAAATAAACATTAAACCGTAGACAGACAATCATGAAACCAATAAATCTTTAAATTGCTTAAAAGATATAAAGGTCTGCCAGGCCTAAATGAAGGTCTGCCAAGGTGTGACTTACGAGCATGTTTCCATGATAAAAATTCTTACTTTATTTGCCAGCTGACGAAAAAAATATTGGTGGTCCCATAAAAAAGTAATTTTCATTTTAAAGACTATATTTTATGTACTTTAATCTCTAAGATAAAAATACTTTGGTGCTGCTTGCTTGAAACTTTGATTATAAGCCCAGCCTCCATACAAATCAGGGACATGTCCTTTACAAATATGTATTTTTATTTATTTCTGCCCTTTAAAATATATTATTTTGGAAAATCCTACTATTTTAGTAGGATAAGTTTTTATATGGTAACATTAAATAAATGACAGTTGGTCGAATATTTTGAAAATTATCTGACTTATGACATCTATTTAATATGATTTTTTTAAATTCTGATACCTAATATGAGTATTAAATCAAATTGAAAAAATATATACGTATACGTATATTCAACTGTACAAGAAGGTATTTGATGTTACTGTAGCGTCAGCTGATCTTTGACGCTGCTTTAATCATATTATCGCAACCAATCAAAAACATTGTGGTTATCGCATTGACGAATTTTTTTTTAAGTATTAAGTTACACTTATTCATTCACAACAAACAAATCAAAAATCTGTAATGGGAGACGTTAAAAGACATATTGTTGAGATGTTGGAAACTTTGAAATCATTCCCATTAAAATACATTTTACACAAATACATTGTTTTATTTATTACCCAATAGCACACTGCACAACTAAATAATGAAGGTAAATAATAAAGGTTTGATTATTTAAAAAAAAAAATAGAACTTTTCAAATGTTTCCTAATTTTATTACAAATCTATCTGGAGTGCTAATAAGTGGTTTATAGATAACATTGGTCATTATTATCTATTAGGTACCTTGTATTCTGTGCTATTACTATACCACTAATATATAATCATATATTAATATATATAATATAATCTGTGCTGCTAAAAGTATATGCAGCTTTTTCATTCTTCCAAAAAAATTACCTTCCACGGCAAATTAAATCCATGTTTTTTTTAATTATTTATTTCAATACGCTTACAATATAATTAACAGATACAATTGATTGACAAATGACATTAATTTTGTAGAGTAAGTAATGAAAAAAATAAGTAGCTACTAAAGGTGATAGGTACCTATGTTAAATCATTTGTTTTACATTGTGACATTCAACAAACCAAACAACTCAACTTAATAATGTGGACTGTCACGCGAGAGTTCGGATTATGCTTGACTGTATTCTACCCTGCCCCCTAGCCAAGTAACACGTCGATTCTCTTTCTACGATCAAGATGTATGGGAATGACATTTGCTATCGACAGGTCACGTGATCAAGATCTGTCATTCCCATACATTTTTCTAGCTTTCGAAGCGTTTGCGATCGTAGAAAGAGAATCGACGTGCCACTCGGCTACAGGGGCTGGGCGGTTTTTTGCCGACTAAGCTCTCATTCGCACGAGAGTTTTTTTAACGGACGGTAAAAAAGCGTTCAAATATAGTATGAAGTAAAGTGAACGTCTCTTTTCAACAATTGAAAATGCAACACTGCTCGAAAAAAAACGTTGTGTTTATAAATCACTGTCGTGTGAACATATACTTGGGAATGCATTTGCTGTATTTGATTTTGAACTTTTTTTAACATCCGTTAAAAAAACTCTTGTGCGAATGAGGGCTTACAAAGACAAGCAAGTAACTCTGCTCGGAAGCGAAGCCTTTATATCGAAGATTACTCGCAGCCCTCGACTTGCTTCAAATGTTCAAAGACCGTTGCTATCTGAGTCAGTACTCTGTGAAAGATTTACACAATTAGCCTTAACAACAAGACATCAAATAAAATATTTTTTTACAAAACAAATTAACTGACTTCAAAATCACAAAAATAAACTAAAAAGCGATAAATAACATCGTATGTGCTGCCTTCTGCCTTGCCTTCTGAATTAATTAAAGCCGTTTCTGAAAGAACTGTCTTCAATTCAAATCGTAAAAGTTCATGATTTAATCGGCTTTAGTTTTAATGCATCACTGTGCTGGCACCGCCTTCAAAGTGATCAGAAGGTAGCGCATAGTTATTTTTCGCTTTTTAGTTTATTTTTGTGATTTTGCACGGGCAATTTGGTTATTTTTATTTTAACACAAAATTACTGAACCGATTTTCATGAAAATGAAATGGGACCAATCTGGAAGTATACTCTTTCAAACAAAAAAAGTATTTTTAAAATTGGTTAAGAAATGACGAAGTTATGCGGTAACAAACATGAAAAAAAAATACAAAAAAAATATAAGTTGGTTAAAAATATTTAAATAAAAGATAAGAAACACCAACCTTTAACTCGACATCCTGTAGAGCTTCTTCCAATGCAATCAGACCAGGGTCGTCGGGCGAGAACACCCTGCACTCTTCATCAAAGAACCTCTGCATCTTCAACTTCAACTCCTCGTGGTATCGGCCCCGCTCCCAACTGGACTCAGAGCTTTCAGAGGAAGTGCCTTGAAAACTATTGGATTTAAAAAAAAATAAAGGGTTATTATCAACATTATTAGCCGATGGAAGTGCTACGAACATTGGACTCTAATTAGGTACCCAGTAGATTGCAAAGGCCCACCTATTTGGCGTGAAAATGAAAATGAAAATTTATTGCTTAAATAAGTTTTTACAATAGTTTTTACAATAGTAGTAGTAGAAAAACCCTGAGTTAAGTTTGAAAAACCTGTATCTCAGGTTCCTGGCTCTTCCTGCAAAACGACCTACCTGGAGTAAACCAACACTGCGCTTTAGGCTGCGGGGTTGTCATACTAGCACATTGGGAACCCAAAATTTATTTTATTGAAAATAGTTCATCATCATCATTATCAACCCATAATCGGCTCACTGCTGAGCTCGAGTCTCCTCTCAGAATAGGTTAGGCTAAAAATAGTTAAATTTAAAGAAATAAGGGGCCGTTGAAATTAGACTAATGATCCGCTTATCTTTTAAGCACTTGCTAATCGCAGAGCCAGTGGCGTGATGTTTTTAGAGGTTTGCTTGCTTGTGAGCTTTAATATGGGGTTGAGTCATATTACCTACGTACTCATCTAAGGGTGAAGGGTTAGAAAAGTTTTTAGTACCTCTTCAAGGAGTCGAGATAGCCCGGCGGGAAGGTGTCTAAAGCTACTTTCATCTGAACCCACGGGTCGCTGAAGCTTCTGTTTTTGAGCTGTCATAAAAATAATTTGAAATTAATGGCCTTTACAGACTTCTAAAAGTATGTAATTCTATGTTTGGCCGTATTGCATGTACGTTAAATTTATTTTATTTAATGAACAAACCTCTTTCAGTTGTCGATTTGATTACCAACTTTTGCTGTAGAAACCCAAAATACATTCACTTGCCTAGGTATTTATTTCAAAATGAGTCAATTGAAAAAAAAATTATAGCTTTGACCATGGTTACCACTCATAAATGTATGATCCATCCAACAAAAACGCTAGTAGTTACATGCGTTTTTAGAAAACAAACTCATAGGTATATTATTTACCCAAATTATAAATCTAAAATCGTATTCAGGATCTCTCGCATCCTAATCCTGTTAACTCTCTCAACTTACCATCCTATACCTGTTATAATCAATTTCCGAATCGGTCATGGCCCTCGACAGCGCAAGACTCGAGTCTGAGCTGGGCGTTTTAACCTCCAAGTCCTCAATGCTGACTGAAGCAATGCTGTCAGAGATATCTTCATCGGGTTCACTCCATATGTACGGTTGCAGGGTCACGTCCTCCGGTATGTCCAAGTCATTGACCAGCTGCGAACGCGTCTTGGGTATTGTGTCCAGGATTGATTGAAACATGTTCATTTTGAAGAGAAAACCTTCTAAACTTATTTGCTTTATGCAGCAAATTGGAACTTTCTGCGATTTCACTGGTGTAGGTAAATGCCTGTATACCTAAAATGATCAAGGTAGGCAATGATTAGGGAAAGCAAAGATTTGCCTAAAAACCACTCTTGTTTTATAGATGACAAGAAATACAGACGCCGGAAGGGCCTCGACATTTTAGCTATTAGACTCAGAAAGTTAGAAGTAAAATGTTTTATGTGGTTCGCTTGGGCTTGTATATTATCCACATACTATTCATACATGCTATTCATTGTCTTCCGTTCGGAGTCGTCTACATAGAGGCTAATATTTTAGAGGTAAATGTTTTAACTTGTTAAACACCAGTCACACCCGTAAGACCGTTAAGACTAAGTACCTACTTGGTGAACGATTTGAACTTTCCTGAACGAACTCTATAAAAGACCTGGATACTAGGTGCCCATACGTCTATTAGGAGAATTGAACAAAATACCACTAATTACATGAGGTAAGTATGTAATTTTCTGCACCACATTGAGTTATTTTTTCAAGTACCTATTGAATTGATACAATTGAAAAGCACTTTACGGGTTAAAAACAAGCCTCTGGTTAAGATCACGTAGTCACTGTGGGCCGAATAAAATGTGTCGCAATTCAAAAGAAAGCCGTGTTTGGTCGATAACTTACGTCAGGGCAAGCACGCAATACTGTCGCCAAACGGTTTAAACTTAAAAGCATGCAGTTTTACGAAATAAAATAACTAGATATACCTATTCTCTACAAGTTAGCTCTTGACTACAATCTTACCTGATGGTAAGTGATGATGTAATCTAAAATAGTAACGGGCTAACTTGTTAGGAGTAAGATGAAAGTCCACACTATTAGTTTCTACACGACATCGTACCGGAACGCTAAATCGCTTGGCGGTACGTTTTTATCGGTAGGGTGGTAACTAGCCACGGCCGAAGCCTGCCACCAGCTAGACCTGGGCCAATTAAGAAAACCTCAATCGGCCCAGCCGGGGATCGAACCCAGGACCTGCATCTTGTAAATCTACCGCGCCGTCAAAACTTAATGAAAAGCTTAAAAACAAATAAATTTAAATTATCGTTAGAGATTATTTTTATATAGGGCCTACGTAGGTCTAATTAAGAGTATTATTAGACTGAAAGAGAAAGAGTAGAGTTTACTAAGTCCAGGGGCGTAGCCAGAGCTACTGGTATCAACCGTATGATCGTGATACGGGCCCCGGACTACAGGGCCCCTTACGTGTGAAAGCAATAATTAGTAAAATTTAATCGCTCACCTAATCTGGTGCTTCCCGGAGAAAATAAACATAAAAAGATATTTTCGGGATTTGCGGCTCGTCTATGAGGCCCCAACTTATTTTAATACAGGGCCAAGGCAAGCTACGCTACTATAACAAAACGCTAAATAACCAGTGTTGCCAGAAGATTACTTTTGTAACCTTTTAGGTGATTTTTTGACTGCATTGGTAACTTTTAGGTTACATTAATAAAAAGGTTACTTTTACGTGATATTTCGGAATTTTTAGAATTAATTTACAATTTCGTATATCTAAAACAGAACGGTCACAGAACAGAACTCATCGATGTTTCTGTGTCAATCTCACTATAAATGAAGACGTTACAATTGACGTTGCGAAATAAGCAAGTTGCAGTCACATTGAATTTCTTGAAAAAATCAAGTATGAAGGTATGAATTTAAGAAATTAACGTCTATTGTTTTTTAAATCCTTGCTCTTTAATTGTATTTTTCTTATCCCATAAGTAAAAGGCAAACAATCAGGGCCTTACTTAAGATGATTCTATTTACGAGTAAAATCTCCTTCGGTTTGTAGTAATTTAGTACTTGGCTAGTATTCGTAACAGACAGATATTAAAAAAAAAAACAAAATTACTTTAGCCCCCAGAGGCTGAAATGGTGGTTTAGCCATGCTGTGGAACGCAAAAATCAAGATTAGTAGTAGTCAAAAGGTTACTTTTTACACAAAAAGGTTACTTTTTTTAATATTTCGGGTAACTTCTCATAAGATCCAACTGGCAACACTGTAAATAACGTAAAACCTTATTTTTTGTTGGCCTAAAACACAGTCGGCCGTATTTAAAAGTTTGGATTAAGATTTAAATCTCAATTTTCTTCAAAGTAAAGTAAAGGTTTAAATATTAAGCCATGTTTATAATTATGGCCAAGTATGTACACTACCGTGAACCGTCCCATAGAGTTCTAACATTGTTTAGTTTACTAAACAGCGAGACTTGTTGAATGTAAGTAGGTAGATATAGGATAAGTACTTACAAATTATTATATATAAAGACTGACTTAACATTCTTATAAATAAACACATAAAAACACAGTAGCTCATTGTCGGGTGTAACAACTAACGATTAACAAGAAAGGTAAACAAAGGTATATTGTGAATTGTAATTTCATCATCATAGGAAAGTACTTCGTTTTCTGAAGATCGTCATGTCACACATCTCGAATTCTAGTAAAAAGGGTTTAGTCTATTAAAAAGCGGAAGAGTTTATTTGTATGTAGGTATGTTTAATTTAACTTGCTAATCTCTGAAAAAACCAGCCGCAAAATTATTGGAAGAGTACCTACCTGTAATACAACATTGAGTAATGGTAAAATTGTAGAAATAATGACACTATTGAGATTTTTTAAGTTCTAATTTCATTAATACTGCCTCATGATCTTAAAAGCTGGTAGGTACGGATAACAAGTACCAGGGCTCTTTCAAATCTAGGCCAATCAAACGAAAAATAAGTTATTGAAAAAAATCTCAAGAGCAGTCTGGATTGGACAAATAGGCGACGAAGACCTCTGGGCTCTGTGTCTCAAAGAGCTGAAAACAGTCGGTCCTGCGCCTGATCTTTATCCGATTCCATGACGTAAGCTATCAAATACCGATTAGCAAAGCTTTTCATTTTGGGCCTATAATTACGGCGTGAAGGAATAACAAACATACACATTTGCACACTGAGGTAACACAACCTACACACAAAACTTTCGCCTTTATATAGAATAGAATAGAATAGAATAGAAATCATTTATTTGTTAACACAACACATAACTACATAATAACTTAAAACTAATACATTTACATCGTAATAATAACTTAAAACTAATACATATATATATAGAAAATATGTTGTGCCAAAAAAATGGACCTGACTCAGCTAAAATTTGTTGTGAGTACATCAGTACCCACAACGCTGGTATTCTGTCAGACCCTTAGGAGGGAAGAACAGAACACAAAATAATTATATAACTAATAAAATAAAACAAAATACAGTTTAAAAATACAGTAGTGTAATCTCAGAAGAACAAAAAAAAAAATTAATCACAATAGCTAGCAAACACAAAAGAAAAGAAAAATTTAAAAAAAAAGGAAAAAAAATATATAGAATTTATTGTTTATTATTAATTAATAATTAATAATTGCCACAGTCTGCTTTTTGGCAATCTAACAAATACAATCGAAAAATTTTCTTAAAAGTAAATTTAGATTTTACCTCCCGAATAGGTGGGGGGATGTTGTTCCAACATTTTGTGGCAAGATATTTAAAACTGCCACGAAATGCTGCAGACCTGTGCTGTGGCATTATTAAAGGTGGTACTTTAGACCTCTTACCATAGCTAGGTTTCCGCCAAGCTAGCTTACTGTATAAATATGGAGGTTCTTTAGTTTTGACAACACCAAATAAAAGAGTGCCTACTAATAGCTGATACCTATGTTTCATATTTAATATTTTATTATCAATTAAAAATGGGGTGATGTGTGATCTGGGCGGGACGGTGAAACAAAAACGAGCACAAGCGTTTTGAACTCGCTGAATCAATCGCCACGACTTTTGTAGAAGACATGGGCCATATGCAGTAAAACAATAACTAAATTTTGAAAGTATTAATGTGTCACAAAGTTTAATTCGAAGTTGAATGCTAATAAAGGATCGAATACTATATAGTACTTTTAGTCTGTAAAAACAATTCCGAGCAAAATCGATTAAGTGGTTCTCAAAGCGCAAGTTCTCATCGATACGTAATCCTAGATTCCGAGTATCATTGACATGTTCGATATTTACTCCATCAATGTGTACCCTAGGCTGTTGATCTAGTATATCTTTTACTTGCTTCTTTGTCCCAACGACCATGAATTTCGATTTAAGGGGATTAAGAATTAACGCGTTATGTTTACACCATTGTGATACTTTAGCAAGGATTTCGTTTAATTTACCAACACATGCATTGACGTCTTTTCGATCTACAGGAACATATATTTGCAAGTCATCTGCGTATAAGTGATATTGAGAATTTTCTAAACAGTTAACTATATCAGCCGAATATAAAATAAATAATAAAGGACCCAGAATAGATCCCTGGGGTACTCCTCTGTTTATAGGTTTTACTGTCGACAGTAATTCATTCCCATTAATCTTGCGTAAAAGAACTCGTTGCTTCCTATTTTGAAGGTAACTAGCGAACCATAGGACTGTGGTAAACGAGAAACCGTAATGTGAAAGTTTGGCAAGCAAAAGAGTTATATTAATTGAATCGAACGCACGAGAAAAGTCCAGTAAGGCTAGGATACTTCCTCTACCGGCATCTTGATAAGTAAGTATATTATCGATGACATCTGATAAAGCGGAAGACGTGCTACGATTTTTTCTAAAACCGGATTGAAAAAGTGGTAAAATGTTGTTTGTTTCACAATACTTTATGACTTGGTAATATATCACTTTTTCAAGAATCTTAGAAACATATGGAAGAATACTAATCGGTCGTAAATCCTTTATCTCAGTTGGTTCATTATTTTTTGGCAACGGTAAGACCAAAGCTGTTTTCCATAGTGAGGGAAATGTGGATGTTGAAATAGATTTATTAATTATAGCTGTAATAATTTCAAGAGTAGCAGGTAGTGTAAGTACGATCATATCCATGTTAATTTTGTCGACGCCCAATGCATTAGATTTAATTTCTAGAATAATTTTAGCTACAACATTTTCATGTACGGTCTTGATCTGAAAACTACTAGCGGTAGAAAACTTTTGTGTCTCAAAATAACTTAAAACGGCGGGATCAATTGTATTATCTCCAGGGATGTTTAAGAAATGATCATTAATTATATCTGGGTCAGGGAGATCGCAAGTGTTCATACTTATTAGTGTGATAGTTAGTCCTACTCCTAGCCTCTAGGCCTTAGAGGGCATCAAGTACCTAATCTTAATCCGGCACTGGTGATAGTCGAAGAGCTAGGGATAGCCAGACCACAGGACATAAAGCACTTAAGCTACGCTTGCCTGTGTCCGTGAGCCAGACCATCCCACTCTACCTACTCGTATTACTTTACGTGTGTCAAGATCAAGGTCTCCAAACAATAAATACTTTGAAATTTTTTTTTCTGAGCTAATACGAGTAAGTTCCAATGAATGTAAGTATAGTTTGACAACCACAAAGACCGCTTCACAGAGCCCGTCAAGCGAGCGCTGGCTAGTTGTTTACAACTTCACACAGTAATTTACACATTATTAATCGTCAATATCAACATCCACACGACACATAGCCGTGTATCGTGTGTGACGTACACGCAAACACACGTACGCTGCGTGCATCGTGTGACTTGGTGTGACGTGTGCCGAGATATCGTGTTCGTGGGCACTTTGCCCAAAATCCGGCCAGTGCTGTACGCGGCGCCGTCGGAAACCGCCGTGTCTGTATATAGTACGTTTACATGTTCGACTTCTGATCCGTAGAGTCCGTTTACACTCTACATCTGTTACCCAGTGCAGTGTATCGATCAATTTAATGGTATTAAATGTGACGTTATTAGTTGTTAGTGATTAAAATACGTAAATTACTTCGGTTACGAGTGGAATTCAAAGTCAAAGTCAGAAATATTTTGTGCAATAAAAGTAAACAAGTCTGTTTTAAATAGTCATATTAATTACTTATTTTTACAATAGGTAATTTAATGCATTTGTTTTATTTCTCCTAATTTTTATTTCACTATAATCAAGTCTCAAATGTGCTGCTTCATACTAAAATTATATTAACTGTGTTAACTGTTAGCGTTAATTAATTTCAGAGATTAGCGCAAACATACACAACGGACGGAAATTTGAAAAATATATTTATTTTTATTGAATGAAGACTATAATTTTTCACAACAAACATATTCTTATTCTTATTTACATACTTTAATAGCTCTCAATAAAATATATAATCAGATTAAAGTAGAGATGTACAGATGGTCCAGAGAGAGCTACTTAAATCTACATACGTTTAACTAAATTGCATCTTTCGAATGAAGTACGAGTAAATTACCTTTCCACTTTTTCTATGATCTTTGAATGCGGAAAATACAATTGCAAAACAAATAGCAGCAACATCATCCAGCCGTATTGCTTATGCGGCGGTAGTGATACCTATCTAATAAACTTAAAACCTTGAATTCCAGTGTATCAGGACTAAACAATTCAAATAAGCAGCATTCCTACTAACAATTGCTGATGTCGCGGTAATGTTAATATGATGCTGAGAGAATAGCAGCAATATCATCCATCTGCATTACTGAGGCGGCGGTAGTGACAGTGACAGTTTTTCGAATTAACAACTTTGAATTTTAACTTGTATAGATAATACCATAGTGTATTGTAGCAATGTTATAAATTGCTGATGTATCATGAGGTAGTGCTATCCAACAATATCGCGGAAGCAGCGGTAGTTCTACAATAGCCGCAACAATATCCGACAATATTGCTGATGCTGCAGTTGTACTTCAATTACCGAGTAACTAAATAGCAACATCATCCAACGATACTGCTGAGTAAAGAGCAGCAACATCATCCAACGATATTGCTGAGTGAATAGCAGCAACATCATCCAACGATATTGCCGAGTGAATAGCAGCAACATCATCCAACGATATTGCCGAGTGAATAGCAGCAACATCATCCAACGATATTGCTGAGTGAATAGCAGCAACATCATCCAACAATATTGCTGATGCGGCGGTAGTGGCAAGCAGCAGCGCCGATGGATGCGGCGAGCGGCCCGTCGCTGCGGCTGCGCGGCGGCGTGAACAGCGGCGAGAGCAAGCGCGAGCTGAGCCTGTGCACCAGCGCCATGTCGCCGGAGACGCAGCGCCTGCTGCCGCCGGTCACGGAGACCATCATGACCAAGCCCTTCCCGATACGAGGTAAGCATCTAAGTAATAAAGAGCTGCTTTATTGTAATAAAATAGGAATAAAATAACACAAGCTGGAATGATTAAACTGTATTCCAAATAACTTATTACTCATTCTTAAACAAATCGTTACTTTAGTAGATGGTTAATACATTAATTAAATTTACTTAACACCACATAGGCACATAACATGTAATCATCCTTTTCATAGACAACAATACCCTCAAACCTCAGAATAAAACCATAATCATTAATAAACAGTACAGATTAAAATATTTATCTGGAAGAAGGAGTTTTTTTAAGTTGTCTTATGTATTTATAATTATTAAATAATTAAAAATCTAACAATTGCAACACATACACACACAAACTAACAAAGGACACTGGCACAATCTCTTCTTCTTCTTCTTCCTTCTGGGCCGAATCCGCACTTGGCCAAGTGATTGGCCGTTGTGCGTGGGTCATTCTATGTAGGTCCCCGCTGGCTTGGCATAGTCTCACCTGATTTGTTAACCACCATCAGCCGGGCTAGCATGGGCAAGGGATAAAATTTTTATCCACCCATTATATCCACTGACTAAGGATATAAATCCACCCGTCATAGCATGACCACAAGGGAAAGACAAATTAATCCCCGATTGACATTACGCGTGGAGATCTTTTCCTCGACTATGGCATATGGAGTGGATAAAATGGTAGGGTTGGGGTGGGGTAGGGTAGGGGTAGGGTAGGGGTAGGGCAGGGGTAGGGTAGGGGTAGGGTAGGGGTAGGGCAGGGTTAGAGGTAAAGAAGGGTAGAGTAGGGATAGAGAACAAGTGCACTTATGTCAAAACGAAGCTTGACCGGGTCCGCTAGTATGATAGATACTATAGATACCTACTACAAACCACCGCAAAAAACAATCACCAAACAAAACAATGCCAACAGAAAACAGATAAATAATATGCACAAAAAAACCAAATATTATCAAATTTACGTTTATTTCGGACTATTAATATACCTAATGCCAATTTATAAGATATATACAAATGGGTTGACAAGTCTTTCCCTCCGTTTATCCACCGGGAATATTATATCCACCGACGTGCCCATGCGCGGTGAGTGGATAAAACGAGTGTGGGGGATAAACGTTTTATCCTCTCCCCGTGGATAAATTTCTCCCTTGCCCGTGCTAGCCCTGCAGGTGATATCAAATTGTAGTCAAGGGCTAACTTGTAAAGTAAACTAAACAGTAAAAAAAAATTATACTTTGGTGCCTTTACCGATATATACCTACGATAGTCATTCTAATACCGAATACCCACAACCCTTCATCTACTGTGCCTTCGCCATACGAGACGAGATATAACATGCATGAATTTGAAAACCTATTTTGAAAATTGAATGAAAATATCAATTTCCTTCAAGTTTCAATTTCAATAGCATAATCACATCTACTGTGGCATAATGATTTTATGGGATTAACCTCACACTCGCAAGGGACTGTGAAACTCGTAATTTAAATCGCAAAGGTTGATATAAACCGACATTCCCCTTACTATTTTTTAGGAATTTAAACATCGATAATATCTACTAATCTTTAAAAAAACACCATTGTATTGATTAAAACATAGTATTCATTCATGCAAAAGATATTAGCAGAAAAACAAATAAAAAATCAATTAGAGAATAATAATAACAATAATTTATGTACATTTATAATCACGAGTAAAATAATGCGCGATACCACACACGACAATATTGCAATTATAGGTATCAATGTAGATATATGTATATGTACAAGTATATTGTACATAATAGATACAACATAATTTCAGTAGATACGTACCTAGTAGGTACCTATTATTATTTATCATTTTATGTGGACTGCACTAGCCGCTTGTTCCATAAATCTAGACTCTAGTCTAGATGTATATAATCCGATCGATGTCTAGTTAACGGTGATCGGTTTTAAAATTCACTCGCTAGATTCTAGATCTCGGATTATACGCATGTTTGCATGTACAAATGCATAATATCCTTATTTATATGTTTATGGCGATATTGCTTATATTATGCCCTTACTTATGAAAGTTTCGAAATAAATGGTAATTTGTTGGAGCAGTCCGGGGAGTGCGGTGGATGTCAGACTCTCCTAATTAGGTTAAAAGTACTTAAATAAGTAGGTACCTACTTACTATTTTAGCTATTAGTTATAGAATTTGAACTGTTAAATAAAGTAATTAGATAAATGCTTTACCAGTAACCGTTTCTAAAAATGTCACGCTTTAATATCTTAAAACCTTGAAATATATGGCTTCTTGACCTACAGAGCCTACATATTATACGTAATTACTGTAGTGCAAGTGTGACCTTAGTTCTAGTAAGGACGGTAGGTATGTCTGAGTAAAAAAACGGTACACTTTTCACGTAGTTCTCGAAAGAGGAAATATCCACATCTCAATGTTAGTTGTGGTCAACAAAGAACGTTATTTAAAACAAGTAATACCTTAATATCGTCTACAATGACAAATTGTGTGTTCAGGAAGTGTTAAAAATTATATATACATAATACATATCACTTTTTGCGGTGATTTTGTAGGGACGTAACCGATCATAAAATATCATTGACTTTGACATAAAATAGATATACTTACTTACCTACCTATTTATCCTTCAATACAACGATATATTAGTATTTTTATTTATCTTAATCGATAATATCTTTATTGGTACATATTTGTTCAACAATTAAGTGTAGAAAACAGGTCAGTAGGTCAGGTTAATGATTCGATCCTCAAAATCAATTATTACAACTTTTAAGTGGAAAATAAATATAGTATGCACTTGGTATGCACCATATAATCATGTATTGAAGTGCATTGTGTACAGACCTACCACAATACTTTATTTACAATCATGTTCTTTATTATTTCTAGGGTTCTGTAAGTCCGTATAAGTCCGTTCATATATAGATCGGAAACGGAAACGGATTCGTTTTTTACGTCAATCTTTCTGTCAATGACAATTTTCTCTAGGATACACCGTCAAATGCAGATGTGTGACATGAACAGTCGAAATCGGATTAAAGGTGGTGTAATAAAATAAAAAAAAACATTGTAAACTAAACATTGTAAGACTCATATCAAATTAATTAGTATGTTGCGAGGATCTCAAATTTATTTTTTGTAATTTTATTGAGACTTATTTCCCTTACAACTAAACCTAAAATTAAAAAATAAATACAGTAATTAGTAAATATGTAAATACTAATAAATTACGGGAAACTCATACTTACTTTACGGAACCCTTTTCACTAGAGTTCAACTCACACACCCCCGTTTTTTTTTAAATTTAATCCTCTAGCTTCTCTTTGAAATAGATTCTGCATGTAATATTAAACAGAGCGCTTTGTATTGGAAAGAACCAACCAGTTTTAGTGTATAGTGGCATCTAGCTCAGGATGCGATCGTTAGGATTATAGGTCAAGGATGAAGTGCTTGTATGACGGTACAAAGTTAAATCGTTAAAATATGGATCAATCAATTTTTTTTAATTAGTCTCCAACAGCAAAGGCAAAGATCGGTGGTTATGCAGCCTGTAATGATATCACACTGTGTTATCTACTCGAGAGTTATCTGAGGATCAACATCAAAGATACAACGACAATAAAGATAAAATATAAGTATAATCGTTACAATGCATTAGAACTTGCTTACCTATTTATATTATCGAGGTATTTAGATGGCCGTTTGAAGGCTAAACTGGTTATTTTTAATGTGTCATAACTTAAATACCTACTGGATTATAAATATGAAATCTTGCATGGAAGTGGTTACTTAGATGATATTTAATTTAATTAAAAAAAGGAAACTATTGATACAAATTGAAGGACGTAGTGTAAAATTTTCTATTTTCGATGTACGCAAATTGTAAAGAGGTAAAATATGTGTGTGGGCAACCTCTACTGATTTATGGAAAAGCTTTTACCATTAGAAAGCCACGATATTTGCGAATATCATAAGCTATTTCATCAATTTCCAAGGAAACGGGAACTGCGCAAATGAAACCGCAGAATGAACCAGGTTGTCTCACAGGCCCGTAAGAGCCAATAGCGATACGCAGGTTCCTGACGATGGTGCGGTCCATGACATGTCGAGGGGTTGAAACCTCTGGGCGTCTGTTAGGGCAATATTATTTATTTATTGTATTATTATTTATTATTATTTATAATTGGCTTATTTTTGTAAACCTTTCTACTTGTAATATTTTTGTATTTAATTTACGTTTCTGTCTCTTTTTAATATTTGTCGATGTTTGTTAGAGGCGCTCCGCACGTCTCGATACCGTCCAAACATCACCTTAATGGCTCCACGGAAGATCAGCGCGGTGTCCCCACGGATACTGCAATATGCTGAGTGGAGACCCTTTTAGGATCACATCATGCTGCAATGTATTTAATTTATTGTTTTTTTCTCTCTTTTCTTTGTATGATGTGCATTCTGAATAAACTTTTCTTTCTTTCTTTCATCATAAAGCAATCAACGAGTTCCATCAATACAGTCTTGCGTTGTACACATAACATCGTTATACGTACATAATAGCGATAGATTTCCATTGAGCCCGCTTTAAATTAGATCTCTTAGGTGTGGTTTACACGAGCGAAACTGCAGCGGTATAAATATCATATTTTGTCATCAAAATCAATGTCGCAGAGTCTCTGCGCCATTGATTTTGATTTAGGGGTGGCTTGATTCCACCCGACTAATATTGATACCTACTAGGTATGTCCATTTAGAATGGCAGTTCAGGCAAAGAAAATGATCACAGAAAATCCTTTTTCTGTGATCACCTTCAGTAGTTTCGGCTGGGCGATAATTAAGTCAACTTTTTATATTACTACCCTATGCTTATACCCGTCTGGTTCTTGTTCCATTGTGTGGTGTTGTGGGAATACTAGAGTACCTAAAATATGGTTTATGAACTACATTATCAGCGTGTAATATACACGCTGATGATGTAGCTTTCCAGTGGTAAATAATTTTAAAATCGGCTTAGTGGTGTAGATTAGCGTAACAAACAAAGAAACAAGTAATCTCAAATTCGCTGATACGGTAAAAGTTGTTGGGGGGCCCTGGGCCATGGGTATTTTATATTTATCGTCGGCTTTACAATATGAATTTATCGTAGCGGTATTCGCCTTTCGTGGACACGCCGCCTTAAGAGCTCAGTGTTTGTATTGCACAATGTCAATGTCAAGGATATTAGTCACCTAATGCAGCCAACGCGATTCAATGTCGATTACGCCGAGTATGTAGGATGTAGGTAAGTGGGTGAATTCCACCCTCCTTCTATCATTCTATCAGTGGCGTAACTATACTATGAGATGACCATGGAAAATTCATTGGATGGTCCCAAAAAGTGGTGATACATAATATAATATAAAAAATAGGTGTGGCACTCGGCAACTGTCGCGGTAAAGCATTAGCATTAGCGGTATTGCATAGCATTTTTATCAACTTATGCAATTATAATTATTTCTTTATTTTATTTATGCTCTTTTTTAATTTTCTTTAAAAAATAATAAAAAATAAAAGAATAAATAAATAAAAAATGTCTATAAGTTAAGCTGGAATCGAACTCTGGTTTAACACACTTGTCCAGTTGAGACGATATAATAACGTCGAGTGTTAACTTGATGCACGGTTTGGGTGTAGGTTTATTTTCGTTACGGAATTTCTTGATTCAGTGGCCGCGCCCAAAGTCCGCGATAAAAACTATAGTACTAAATACTTATGATTATGGCGAACTGACAGCCACGCAACGGTCAAACTTATAACACCACTCTTTTTGCGTCGGCCCTTCGGGGTCTACTAAGTAGGTATTAATCTATGATAATTTTACTGGTAGTGTTCTAATGAAAAGGTTACCTAATAGGGGTTACACGACAAGCACAAGTGGGTTAGCAAGAGCATTGTATAGAGTCCTTAACATTAAACCATGCTTAAAATCATATTCTATGATTAAAACTTACAAAACTATGAAAAATAAATATGTATAAACAAATACATCATTCGAACGAGCTTTCATCTGTCAAGTTAATCCCCGCGAGCTGTATAAAGCTATGACAGTGCCAAAATAGTAAAAAGTTTTTTATAATTAAAACTAATATTTCTTTTTACTCGTATATCATAATTAATGTTAATTATGATATGAGAGAAGATAAACATTCATCATTATTTTTATGTAAATTAATAGATCAATACCAATAGGTTACGCAATGAGTGCGAACACTCGCCTGCCTTCCGAACTACCTGACTGAGAAAGAATACAATAAGGAACTTAAGCTAACTTATCCTAATGACTATACAAATCATGCCCGAATGGTGGCAAGAATACTGGCTGCATTTCCTCGCTGGACAGTCAGGAATTGAAATAATTGAAACTATTTGAATTAAATTGAATTTACATTTTGAATTAACTTAGCGCACCAATGCAGCACATGCAAGCGTGAACCTTTCCTACTTATCTAGACATTCACCTTGAAGATATTACTGTAATCGTAATCCGTAATACGGTAGTAAAGTACCTGTGTATTCATTTTAGTTTAATAACGCGAGTGGAGGCAAATGTTGGTATTCAGCGGAAGCTCCCAAGTTCGAGTGTCGACTTAAATACTTTTAAATAATTAAAAAAAATACTTAATAACAAATGTATGACGGAAACTCAAAATGAGCTTATCATAGGTAAGTTCTTACCAAAAAGTAAATTAATTTAGGGGTTTACAGAATAAAAAAGGACATTGAATGATGAATTGATCTGACGTAGGTATTCGAATGTTCGAATAAAGTTGAAATTCGAATAGAATGTTCTATTCGATTTTTAAAAGTTCATTAACCTCATAGAATGCACACAAACGTCGAGGAAATAAATCCTATAACAGCTAGGAATTTTTATCTATTCACAGTGACACATGATTATTATAATACTTAAACCGGTATAAGTAATTTATTTAATTACTTACTGTTAATTTACCTAATGTAGGTAGGTATTTAAAAACCTATTGGCTAGCAGGGCTATGTTGGGAATGGCAACGATCGGCGACCATGCGGCATTTGCTATATTTTTTTATTTGTGCCTGAGACAGGCAAAGAACATACAGCCAACGGCTTTTTCTATCTGTTAAACCGCAATGTAATAAAAGTAGATACTCGTACCTACACAAATAAAAGTGGGTTTAAATTTGGTCTTAGAAGTTAGATCCAATAAAAATGTTTAAGATGTTATAGATACTTAATTAGGTAAGTAGATTTACGTTGTTGCAAAGGTCTCTATAATCTACTAGACAAGGCAAGGATTCAAGACAGTTCGTTGTAAAAGCAACTTAACTTTTAGTACATACCTACTACCTACTAATTATAAAAAATGTACCTATGTACCACAGAGTAAAGATCATACAGAGTGAGTCTTTACAAGCAACGTGGTGAATGCGGTGAAACCCATAAAAAAACAAACGTCTTCTTGACATCCGCTTATACAAACATTTTTTTAAAATTTGTATTTCAAAATTTAAAACTAACAACAATTACGTACGTAAATTAATATAATAATCAATGAACCAATAATAAATACTCTTATTTCTTTAGTTTTTGTGAACAGTTTTTAAAATATTTAAAAACATAAAACGTCATTCTTCTTGAATAATATTCAAAGTTACTGACTCGAGAATATAATATTAGTTTTTGAATTTTGTATTTGGAATCTCAGTCGTGTTCCTTCCGTCCATCTGCTTATTATTGATTAATCTGTGCTATGTATCTTCTTCGTTACAGTACTTTTCATCAAAGAAGTCCACCAGGCGCGGCGCTAATGTCTTAATGGCACTCATTGTCATTTGGTAATGGCGGTCTTATTGTCATTTGTGTAAGGCGCTGTCATTTTTAGTGTAGGTTTTACCCACGGGACTTCTTTCATGAAAAGGACTCCATAATTTTTTTATCTGTCCCCAAGCCTTCGGCGTTTTCCACCGGATATATCACGGATTAAAAAAGTAAAAGCGTCAAGTTTTTAGCTTTTTCTGTTCTGTTTTAAATGTTTTTTTATAAGAGGATCTATTTAAGATCCTAGATTAGATTACAAAACGTAAAAGATGTAAGATATGTTTACGATGTATCTAAACAAAGAAGCTATATTCAGCTAGACATGTTATCTACAGCAATTAAGTTGTCATCTTGTTAATAATGATAACAATAACACACGACAAAAGCGATAGCAGTCACTATCTCGATAAAATATATGGATGATCTTTGTATTCAGTAGCCAAGTACAACTCACGAATTTTAACCGATAAATTTTATTCAAAATGTTACAACTGTTATCGCCGTTTAGTGTTGGAAATAGTAGTCTGTGACGGATATGACGTCGCTCGATCTCGTGTTGGCTTCAGTGTGCTCGTGGCGTTCGAGCCGTCCACATCTCTTGTTGTGTAATTCTTTATGGGTTACTTGAGATAGTCGGGGAGAGTGACTTGAGTGGAAAAGGGGAGTGTTTGATATCAGTCAAAGGATCCTTTAACCCTACACACATCGTTCGCAAGTACGTGACTCCACTCAAGGTCATTCTCTGCCATTCTAGGGTCTTATTTTGGTTACAGTTTGATTTGTTAATTAAGTTGTCCTGACAAGTGTTGTGAATCATAACCTTTGTTCGACATTAGTTTTCTTATATTTGTAATCACCTTTTGAGTCCTATAATACAACTAAGTATAACTTTCCCACATTGATCCCGGAAAGATCTTTAAAATCGATTCATTTGAAAAGTACTATGTTAAAGTAAACAAAATGGCTTTATCAGCTTTCTGTGACTATTTAGTAATGTTTATGGTCCAACCTTCCAAATTAATGCCATGCTTGTTTCATCATCCTCTAATGAAAAAGCTGGAATATAGGAGTGATTTGGTTTGGACACAACTGCACTAGAAACTGTTTCAAATTTCAGTTACGAGGTTTAACCAAATCTGTTAATTTAATCTTAACAATACTTTCATTTTGCAAGTATAAACTCTGCAAGTTAACAAAGCCTTTACGCTAATGTTTCTTGCAAGCGTTAGAAACATCACCTATTTACGCATACAAAGATATTTACTACTACTATGTAGCTTCGACTGATGAAAACTGAATCAGCCGTCAGCGAAATCCGATAAAAAAGTGGATCCCTCATCCGACAAATAGGCATGTCCGGCCGACTGCTTTATTACTTGTTAAGGAGATCCCAATTATGATAACTTAACAGTAAAATTAACTTGAAAAAAAAATAGGTATCGGGTCAGAACTGGAAGCTGACTGGACAGGACAAACTGGAGGCCGTGGGTTTAATTGTATAAAGGAAATTCAGTTGTCCATGATTGCTTTCATCCTTGGATGAGTCAAACTCAAAGAAGCTTTAAAAACACTTTTGTTATGGTATTTTTTCTACTTTCATAAGCTTTATATGAGTAAATACTATTATGAAGGTATCATATCGTGAAACCCAAATTACGAAATGGAAAAAAATAGGATTCTGCATCCATACTAATAAATGCGAATGTCCGCCTTTATGTTGCGTTTTTTCGATTTCTGGTGGCACAGTGATAAATGCACTTAACATTAACATAGGCACCGTGGCGCAGTGGTATACATGGAGGTTTTACAAGACGGAGAACCTAGGTTCGATCGCCGGCTGGGCCAATAGAGGTTTTCTTAATTGGTCCAGGTCTGGCTTATAGCTATCCGGTACGATGCCGTGTAGAAACCAAAATGGGGTGTGTTAGCCCTCTTCCACCTTAGATTGCATAATCTCTCACCATCAGGTGAGTTTAAGCGAATGCGGCGGAACTCAGGCATTCATTAGTACTTATGATTCGTCGTAAATTCGATCAATCAATCGATCAATTGATTTCTGTACCAACGACCGATTTCAGCCTTGACCTAAACCGCAGAATCATTCATAGGACTCGCTCTCCCACGCAGTAATACCGCTAGCTCGCTACCGAAAACATATTTATAGAGATCAGCGCCAGTCAACTGTTCAGTAGAAGTACAATCATACACAATCAGTAGAAAAATAATTATAAAAAGCCTTTATTTATCTGGTTCTGTTATTACGAATATGATGGACAGGACTCGTAATGTGCTTATAACAAATCTTGAACTAAAAAACACACTTAGCAACTACTTGTTAGCTTGTTTTTTTAATAATATTTATAATTTTTTTTTAAATTTTAATCTTACACAAAGGAATTTAATCTTATCAGGCCAAAGAATTAGTATTGCCATACAACGTGGCAATACTGCCAGCCTTCTGGGCACTTTACCTATGATCGTCGATTCGGACGAATTCTACGACGCCTGAGCCTTTAGATATAATTTAAATAAAGTATATTTCCTTTTTAATTTTTTATTAGTTATAGATATGTAGGTAGGTACGTAGTTTTAAAATTATTGTAAAACTTTATAAGATTTAATAAATCTTTCTTATCTTACACAATCAGTTAAAAAGGATCATTACGTAGATTTAGCTACTAGACACAATGCACTATAAGATCATCCATACATTTTGTCGCGATAGTGACTGCTATCACTTGTATCATGTGTTGCTCGTATCATTATTGACAAAATGACAACATAATTGATGTAGATAACATGTCTAGCTGAATATACGAGTAGCTCCTTTGTTTGGATACGTCGTATATACATCTTGGATCTTTTATATTTTGTAATCTAATCTAAGTTGTAATATAGGTCCTCTTTTAAAAACACATTTAAGTAGGTAGGTAATAGTCTGGGCTAATTGACTATTTTTGACGTACACTAGTTGATTTAAACGAAGCCGTGATAGCCCAGTGGAGGGTGTAGGTTCGAATCCGGTCCGGGACATGTACCTCCAACTTTTCAGTTCTGTGCATTTTAAGAAATTAAATATCACATGTATCAAACGGTGAAGGAAAACATCGTGAGGAAACCTGAATACCTGAGAATTTTCTCAATTCTCTACGTGTGTGAAGTCTGCTAATCCGCATTGGGCCAGTGTGGTGGACTATTGGCCTAACTCCTCTCATCCTGAAAGGAGACTGGAGCTCAGCAGTGAGCCGAATATGGGTTGATAATGATGATGAATGATGAGATGACAATTTGTCAATTTAATTGATGTTAATAGGTAGGTAATAAATACCAAAATAGTAAATAGGTCAGCATGGCTCTTGGCCCGTTAAGGGCCGTTAAAAAAGCCAAATAAAACATGCAGTTTAGTCATCATTATCACCAACCAACCTAAAGCTACATATATATCTAGTTTTTTCTTAATTCTAGTTTTTAATGGTCACCAGTCACTACCGGTGAGATAGATAGCCACGAGAACGGCGCGTGCGCAGCGAACTGCGATAACCGTTGAATATATTACAATTTATTATTTATTTATTGTTCGCTATCACGTGAATACACCAATACAATATACCTACCTATGAAAGCTCGTAATTGATTGTTGTTCTAAAATAGAATGTCCTTAGAAAATCTGTATTTACAATGATTTATGATGGTTGTTTAGGTATCAGTTTTCTTTCTGTTTTGTGTATTTTAAGTTGATAGGTAGGTATAAATAAAAATAAAACCTAATATCGTAAGTACGATATTGGATTTTAAATTTTTTACCTACCTCTTACAAGAATTTGCCTAAATTATCATAATAACCCATATTCGGCTCACTGCTGAGCTCGAGTCTCCTCTCAGAATGAGAGGTGCGGTCATTGCGGATTGGCAGACTTCACACACGCAGAGAATTGAGAAAATTCTCTGGTATGCAGGTTTCCTCACGATGTTTTTCCTTCACCGTTTTGATAATAATGAAGTCCTGCCTACCATAGAATATAAAATACAAGGGTCCAGTAGGTAGGTGTAGGTAGGTAGACTGAGATTGTTGTGGGCTCTTCTCAGACCAAGGCGCTTTTGGAACCCTCGTAACTTTATGTTAAGGTTGGGAGCCATTAGTTGTCAACATTATCTGATGTTTCAAAGGTGCCTGTAAACTAAGCCTTAAGGCTGCCAGTTCACCGAAGCGGAGCGAGGTAGCGGAGCCGAGAAACGGAGAAATATTAACCAATAGGATTGCACACGATCTCCGCTCCTCTTCAGTGGACAGGGACGAGCTAGTTTACAAATTCATATAAAAACAGTAAGCGGAGCGGGGAAACGGAGCGGGGAATCACGTCTGCAACTCGGCTCCGCATTACTTTCTCACTTCGCTCCGCAGCCTCGCTCCTCTCCGGTGGACAGACACACGCTCTGCTTTGGTGGACAGGCAGCCTAATGAGGAACAATACAATGGGGAACTTAAGCTGACTTATCCCAATAACTATACAAATCATGTCCACACGTGGAATGGTGTCAAAAATACTGGCAGCATTTAACCGCTGGACAGCCAGGCTAATCCTTAACTACGGTAGCTTAACTAACCGCTGAGAAATATTATTTATTAATTTATCAGACTTAATTCTTTTTAAGGTAGTTGACTCATATGTAATTTAATATGAACAATATTAATTTCGCTTAGTACATGGAATAAGGGTTCGAAATATATCGATAATAATTAATAAAAGTTTATTTCATAGAAAACTTAATTTAAAAAAAAAATCATGTATTTCTTTTTTAAATTTCCAAACGCCAATAACGCTGTCATCCATTTCGTGAAGTCACAGTATTTGTACTCGATACACTAAACGTCAAACTAACAATTTTGTCAAACGCTCCGTTTGTAAGGGATTTGTTATAGTGACGTCATGAAACAGTTGAAATATAGACCATCATTATAATATTGTATTCACCAACGTAAAGTAGATCATTAATGAACTATCTAAGATCATTTAAAAAAGTGTCAACTAGCCTCCGTGGTCTAATCTTCCACTCACGTTACGCAAGTTCCTGATAGACGAAAAGTTATTTGTATTTCGTAAATATGTGCAAGCGCGTCACAGAGGAAATAATAGCCGCGACTTGCCCGCCAGATATCACGACAGACACGCATGTCTTGTGGCTGCACACAGATAACATCTGTGCAGCTGGAATTACAGCTCGCAGTAACTTATCTGTAGTCGGTAAGATGCTTATTGCTGAGTAAAGTAATCGATAATTCACATAGATAATGTATCTACGTACCGACTCGTAAATCTATACTAATATTATAAAGAGGTAAAGTTTGTAAGTTTGTAAGTTTGTAAGTTTGTAACAATTTTTTGAAATGGGGTAATCTTCGGAACTACTGGTTCGATTTTAAAAATTCTTTCACCAGTAGAATGCTACGTTATCGGGGAGTGCTATAGGCTATATTTTATATTTCTATCATATATAACTACTGAGTTATCGTGGGTTTTCTCTTACAGGTCAGACCGAAAAACTTACTTATTCGCATGCGCTGCCTCAACCATTGCGTATAACTGAAATAAATGTATGGAGGCTTTTTGAACCTTTAAAAGTTCTACAAAAAAGTCCGCGACACCATATGTCTATCTTTTATATTTTAGCAGATATAGTACCTTTAGTACTTTAATAAATTATTTAAATTTTAAACTAAGGTTTTCGTCATTATTTACACAACTAAACTTAAATCCTTATCAAAATAAATTATTTAATAATCACAAGGATATTATAGAGATAAGATTTGCCCTTTACAGTATGTTAATTAGTTATATAGTTTCGGAGATAATACAAAATTTCTGAAAGTCGCAGAAATGCCGCTATATGACGCCCCGCGGTTTCAATTACGTGGTTTCCGTTCCCGTGTGACAATGAGGACCAAACGTAGCCTATGACACTCGCAAATAATGTAGCTTTCCATTGGTAAAAGAATTTTCCAAATCGGTCCAGTAGATCCAGAGATTACCCCCGATAACCACACAAACTTTACCTCTTTATAGTATTAGCATAGAAGTTGCTTGGGAAATTATAGTCTTTTGATCATTGCACCACGCACAAAAGGCTGGACCAATTTTGCTGAGGGTAGGGATAGGATAGGGGTAGGGAAGGGGTAGGATAGAGGTAGGGTAGGGGTAATTTAGGGAAAGTGTAGGGTAGGGTAGGGTACGGATAAGGTAGGGGTAGTGTAGGGTAGGAGCAAGGTAGAGGTAGGGGAAGGATATGTAACGTATAGGATAGGGGAGGAGTAGGATAGGGGTAGGGTAGGGTAAGGTAGAGTAGGGGTAGGGTACGGGTAGGGTAGGGTTAGAGTAGGGGTAAGGTAGGGGTAGGGAAGGGTTAGGGTTAGCGGTAGGGTAGGAGTAAGGTAGGGGTAGGGTAGGGGTAGAGTAGCATAGGGTATGGATAGGTTACGGGTAGGGTTAGGGTAGGGGTAAGGTGAGGGGAGGGTAGGGTTAGCGTTAGCGGTAGGGTAGCAGTAAGGTAGGAGAAGGGTAGGTTAGGGTTGGGTAGGTTTACGAGCAGGGTAAGGTAGAGGTAGAGAAGTTTACATCAATTTTTACGCGGACGAAGTCGCGGGCGTCCGCTAGTCTATGATAATTCAATAGCTGTGTACTCCTCCAAAATCATAATTTTCTCTCGATTTTCAATATGATCTTCAAAGTAATAAATAATTAAGGGTGGCGAAAATCTGTACATATATGTATTCTGTGCCCGAACGGCGAATTTTCATTCAGTCCGGGTGGTGAAAACTCACGCTACGCTACTGGTATCTAGAAAATTCTTTCACAATGATTTTATACTTAGATACATAGATAGGTGTCAAAGGTTTTATATGTTACCTACCATTTATATTTATAAAAAATGTAAATATATATAATAATGTAAATGTAATAAATTCAAGATGTAAATTAATAAATGTTAAGAAAAATATAGTGCTGTTAAAAAAAGACAAATTTTCTTTTCAACAAAAGAAAAGTCAAGACCGGTCAAAGTACACGGAGGTATTTTATTATTGGCAACGCTTCTTACAAAAATCACGATATATTTTATTACGTGAAGCAAAGAGTTGGTAATATATTGAAACAACTGTTACTTTGTAATATTTATATCATCTATTATCATACTATTATATATTCTGTGGTACTTACGTAATTCTTTAAGGCCAAGGCCACATTACGCTGCATTTTATGTAGGTACATTACTTGCAGTTGCAGTTTGCAGAGAGTTCAGTTTTATTTGGGTGTACATATGTTTTCTGTGATTTGGGTAACAATTTACCTGATAAACACTAAGCGTGTATATTTGTTATTTCGTCACTAATTAGGTACTGAATAGATTTGACTGTTAGTGGATACCCTGGATTATAATAATAAGATAATAGTAATAAGCTACAGATAATATCAAGTAAAGTTTCGGAGATTAATGTATTTTAACGACCCAAGGGCTAGGTCTTCTTTTTTGTAGGATAGGGCCGAGGGGATATGGTGAAGAGGCCAGTAGCGTGCACTTCATATATGCAAAAATGCACTGCCTGCCGTGACTGATCTCAAACCTGTAAAGTTTCTATTTTGTACATTTCGTATGTGTAGCGTCTACCCTAGTTAAATACCTTGTGCACGCCACTGGATGAGGTCCACCATTCTGTTCCAAGACCAGATTAACCAAGGGAAACAGGTTTACGTTTAAAACATAACCGGAATGTTTATCCATGACTTTGTACTCGCGGCAGATAGTAATTCCCGGCTCAACAAAGATCCCGTCTTTTGGCTCACAATACTTAGATAGAAAGAAAGAAAGAAAGAAAGAAAAAACATTTATTTAAAAAATTGTGCCATACACCACAATGCCTAACTAAGCACTATTGTTGTGTCTGATGCTTCAACCACCTGATCAATTGAAAAACAAAACTAAAGTAGTTGAAGCATCAAAAACCACTTCGTTATGTTTGGCACAACCTTGAAAAAAGGTAACAGCTCAGCATTGTGCCGCATAAACCAAGCAAAGTACTTGGCCAAGCGGCGCTGATTTTCAGCTGCTACCTCGATCCAGGTGACACCACGGAAATACATAGCCACAGTGACAATATGCTATATTATTACCTTTAAATTAAAAACAAACAACCTTGAATTAATATGCTAAATAATAGGACTACGCTAAACAAATAAAAGTGTTTCAACAAATTAAGCAACAATATAAAATTAAAAGGTATAAATAAAACCCACACACACATACACAATAATGATAAGCCTTATATCTAACAATCTACGAGTATAATAATTGAAACATGAAATGAGGAAATAAAATAAAAACAAAAAGAAAAAATTTCTTTTGCATTAACTAGTTTACAAAACTACTGTAGTATGTACCTAAATAACGAAATCTATGAAGATTACTTGGAAATTTCATTCACTAAAGAAGTGAAAACTCCGCCACATAATCCTGTAATTCCTCCTGTTTGCTAAGCAAATATCTTTTTAATTTCTTCTTAAATGTAAACTTACTCTTAAGGTTCTTTATAGGCGGAGGGATATTATTCCAGCATTTAGTGGCGGAGTACGTGAATGAGCCCCTAAAAGCTGCAGTACGATGAAAAGGGACTCGAAGCACATTACGACAAGTTCGTAGACCCCTTTCATTGTCACTAGACCAATTCAACTTATTAAATAAATAAGGTGGCTTGCCCAGTTTGATAACGCCAAAGAGAAGACCTGCAAGATGCAATTTTCTCCTAGACCTCATTTTTAACAACCGGTGATAGTTTAGAAAAGGAGTAACATGAGTTCTGGAGGGAATGTCAAAACAAAATCTTGCACATGCATTCTGCACTCTTTGTTTGATGTCTTTGTAGATAGTATCGCTACTTCCACGGAACTCTAAAGGAAGTTGATAAAAATAGATTAATTCCTGTCCGTCTCGTCTTGTTGGCTGACATATGAGTGTTGAAAGCACGAATTAATTGTGCCCTCGGACACAAAATACATACGTATTATAACACATAGATATATAACACATAGATAGTGTGTAGTCGCCGGATTCGTTAACCGTTATATGAGCCCCGAAATCGGGGCACTTGATGCATCGCTACGCAATAAATACGCTTGTGTGCATATTTGGTGGCGCAGTGGTACGCGCGGTGGATAATTACAGACGGAGGTCCTGGGTTCGATCCCCGTCTACTCGATTAAGGTTTTCTTACTTTGGCCAGGTCTGCTGGTGGGAGGCATCGGCCGAGGCTAGATACCGCCCTACCGACAAAGACGTATCGCCAAGCGATTTAGCGTTCCGGTACGATGTCGGGTAGAAACCGAAAGAGGTGTGGATTTTCATCCTACTCATAACAAGTTAGCCCGCTTTCATCTAAGATTGCATCATCACTTATCATCATTGAGATTGTAGTCAAGGGCTAACTTGTAAAGAATAAAAAAAAAATAGCTTGGCTCTCACGCTAACATAGTCACAGCCTTATGTTTGGAGTGAAAAATTGTTAGGTGTCGAGTCTATAGGTTATTAGTCTAAGATAGATATATGTAATATGTATAATAGTACTAGTCGAATGGGATGGAATGGGTGTGTCGCGCGGCGCCGCGGTGAAGCGATGCGATCTGGGAATGAGTCTATTTGTTGACGGTAGCTGATGCGGTAGGGCGACCATGGTAAATAATACCCGAGGATGTATTGACCGTCAAATAATGTCTGTCTCGTTTGTGTGTTTCGAAATAAACGCTTTTTCTTTCTTTCTTTCTTTTCTTTGTCCAATGGTTAGCACGTGTGGCTACCTCAGACTAAATACCTATGGACCTGCCTCGCTAGACGTTACTTTTCTGTCAAAGTATGCGTTCAACGATCCAATGTGTCCAATCCAACGACTATAAAGTGTCTCTGTAGAATCGATGTTTCATAGAATAGAAATAGAAGGGTGTTGAAAGTTTCTTAGGAAACATTTTTAGAGTTACAGTTTTAAAATTTTGTTCATAAATAATAAAAAAAATACGAAATATTATGTGATTCAAGAATTTATAAAATTTGACCCTTAAAGTGGTGAAATAGGGGTTGGAGGTTATTTCCACGCGGATGAAGGCGTCCGCTAGTATTTAACATATGCTCACAGGCACAAATTATTCGTCCACTTTAATATACTCGCGTCATATTAAAGTGGGCGGATAATTGTGCCTCTGAGTATATAATATATTTAAAGCCTCACAAGTTTTCCAATATCCAAGGAAACCAACCTCGGACGATACGTGCCTTTAATATTGTAAAGAATTTTTTGGCCAGAACAGGGACGAAGTTTTTCTATCCTGGAAAATTAAAAAGTGTGGAAAGCCTATTGAAATATTAAACAATGGGACAGCTGCCAAACATGGGAAGACCAACACGTGCCAGAGCTATTCACGGACAAACAAACAAGCATCAATGAAGTGAATTAAATGCACTCGGCGTACCGATCATATCTAACGATGCTTTATCTGTTTTCTATAATGGACTCAATCTTGCAATCTATGTAATTTATACTTGTACCTACTTACATATGTTTTCTGTGTTTATATTAATATTATAAAGGCGAAAGTGCGTGTGTATGTTTATTCCTCCGTTGCGCTGCGGCTACTGAAGCGATTTGGCTGAAATTTTTAAATGGATATAGATTTTACTCAGGATTATCACGTTTCGCAATCCATGGTCCCCGCGGGATTTGTGAAAAACTGAATTCCACGCAGTGTAATTCTAATCTCTCATTTATTCATTTGTCCTTTTTTTTAATTTTTAACCATGTTATTGAAATACAAAATATATAATACAAAACACTATTAAAAACTATCAACTCTCCGCTCTCGCTGCGGGACATTTGAGTGTCCAACCGGTATTTAGAGATCTCCTCACAATGCGTGCTGTCTCAAGAATCACTGCCTTCTGTGTCCGACCCTTTATCCAGCAGTTAAGCGAAAGTTTCTTAAGGTGTCGGTCGAAGCTTTTCGCTGTAAGACCATTTCATTGTCTGAAATGACTATCGGAACAATAATAATTAGGTTAACAATTCAAACCTTGCAAGTTGGCCTAGATAATATCATTATTCATAAGCTTAATAAGCTTATAGCTTGGCATTTTATAGCTGTATATTAAACAGCTATAAAATGAATCATTAGGCAATCAAAAGTGAGTAAACCACATTTCAATGCTTTATATTATTATCGTAGTAAGTATCTATTGTTACATTTTTTTCTTTCAATGAAGTAATTTACATACAAAATGAATTATTTTCTGTAGGTTCTTGAGCCAATGAGATGAGCGTGTTGGCGCGAGTGAGTCATTCGATTAGTGGTTCGTGTCGTCACGAGCCGATATAGTATGAAATTGGAGAGTAGTAGGAGATCGCTCGGGTGGCCTACTGCCTAGCTCATTCTTGTTGTGACGTTCGATCCGTCCGTATTCGTCCATCCTTGTTTGATAACCTATCATTGATTATTTTGGAATAGGCGGGGAGAATGACTTGAGTGGAGAAGCGAAGTGTTAACTAGTTTTAAAAGACGTCTTTAACCCTATGTGTTTCGGTCGCAACTCCGGGACTTCGCTCAAGCTTATTCTTTATCATTCGAGGGTTTATTGGTAACATTCTTAGTGGGAATTGTTAAACCTGATAGGTTTCCATTCAATAATCGTGCTTTGCTCTTTAAATCCGCTTCTGATATTAACTCTCTCCATGAAAGATACAAATCATAATAAATTTTTCACCTAATACAAACAATTCAGAAAATACAAAAAACATTAATATGTTGAGCACGAGCTTCGAGAGGGGTTTGGCCAATAGTCCAATGCAGATTGGCAGACTTCACACACTTAGAGATGTACGAAAATTCCCAGGTAGGTATGCAGGTTTCCTTACGCTGTTTTCCTTCATCATTTGACGCACGTGATATTTAATTTCTTAAAATGCACATAATTGAAGTTGTAGGTGCATGGCCCGGACCGAATTCGAACCTACGCCCTTTGAATCAGAGGCAGAAGTAATGTCACGGCTTTTTATAATACTCATAGGTACATAGTTACATCATAATGTGATAAGAGAAAGAAATATATTCTCGATATGTAGGTAAAACCCTATATTTTAGTCATGTTTTATATTCAGTGTGAGAATGACTCAAATGTTAGACGCGTCTGTTTTATCATTAGCTATTGTTGTGTAATCTATTGTTTAACATGTTGATCTATTTATTGCTTATTGTCGTCAACAACATAAGCGTAGCTTAGGTGAGTATGTTCTGTGCCGTCAACAATGTGTTCAAATATTTTTTGCTATGCTTCATTGATGTTTGCGGTTAAATTATTCTGACAAAGACTATAATAAGTTACCTTAAGCCTAAGAAGGTTATTTTTATGGTTTCTTGGCATAATGTGTACTATATATCTACCTACAGAAATAGATATTCAATTAGTTTAGTATTTTTAGTTTATTAGTTTGCTATTTCGTTATTTTAGTTTTAGAACTTTGCGAATATCCGCGTACACTGAGAAAAATAAGCTACTTAAATGAGCTACTTACGTAAGGAGCTTGCACATTACTATTTACTACAGGTGCAGCATACGTACAATAGATGCCATATACTTAGTAATGATGCAGTTAACCGTGCTGTTTAGAAGCAACACCACGTTACTTAAGGAGCTTGTATATAACATAGTGCCTTTAGCGTAATAGTGTCTGGTTTGCTACGTATTTTAAGTATGGGGCACTAGAAACTTTTTTTCAGTGTATCCATAGTTTTTACTGAACGTACGTACGGGTATGTAATGACGAGACCAACATTACTGCAGGCTTTGAAGAGGCATGTTTTTGTGCTACATTTTGTCTAATGAGCTTTAAAGCGTTTTACATTTGAATTAGATATATTTTTTTTTCAATTGACGAAATCGTAGCGCTTACCGCTGCCCCATTTCGTAATCCGTGCAATTGCCCCATTACATTGCCTAGGCCACTGTGTAGGTACACAATTTCCTCTACTATTACTGGCATATACTACTGAGGTTGCAATAAAAACAACTATTTCGGCATGCGAGACACAGCTCAAGGGAAGCTTTTTGTATTTTTAAATTATAAGTATCTTAAATCATTATATTTTTATCTCCCGTTGCAAAAAGACGTCGGGAGTCGGCGTAATAGCTTTACTGCAAGTGTCGTCTGTACCTGTCTTCAGGTTTTTTATAAAGCGTAACTTGTCGCGTAACTATCTAAATTTGAAATTCTTTCTAGTTAAACTATACGTGTCTACTGCGTTGGTTTTAAAAAATAATTTTAGTATTTTTATGTAGTTGCCCAATAATATTTATAGCGTAGCGTGCCTGTATCAGAATTTGTTGGGGGGTCCAATGAAGGGTAAAGATTTCAAACAAAAGAAACATTTGTCCAACTCAGTTTTGATGCGCTAGTGCCCTATCTGTAGTATAAAATATCGTTGGTAGTTACCTATAAAATGAACACATAGTAGGGGTTTGCGTATTGGTGGTAATTGTTATTTGTTATGTAAATAAATAGGTAGACACTTGAGTACTGCGCACATGCATATTAGAGAAGGTTATCAATGTTTACTGAAACTGACATCAGCTTGGGTCGACCAATAACTATCGATTAGGTACTGCATCTACACTATAATTTTATGTTACGTGCATTTATCATGCTTAGTTAATTTTATTATGCTATCTATCGGTAGAATTAATGATATTGTGAGGTGAGTGCCTAATGATCTGATGAATGACATGGCAGGTAATTTTCCATTAAAATGAAATGGAGAAACTATTTTAAGGTCACCAGCCATTCCGTGAAATAGGCTGTCTCTACTCTCCTGACTTATTGCTTTTAGCTATCTAAATGCCTTTATATGCTTATAGCTATCTATATATATAATAAAAAAAAACGAAACTATAAGGGTTCCATAACCCGTTCCGGAACCCTAAAATCTAAGTGAAACATTGTCTGTTCGGTAAATAACAGGATATAGGGGATTTAAAATGAAAAATAATATTTGGGTTGATAAAAGAAGTTTTATTTTATATCGATATTATAATGCTTTAATCTTTGGTTTAATAAAATTTTGATCAGGTTTTGTTTATTTACATTGTGTAAAATACCTTAACCTTTGGGTATAGTTTTCAAATATATCTTCGTTGTTAAATTGTAAATAAAGCGTCGTGAGCATGAATTAATATTATTTTAATTAAAACTTTAGGGAATTCACTTCTTTACTTTAATCCTACAAAATAATATTCACTCTGGCCTTGTATCAAAATTTAGAATGTAGCAAATAAAACTAATGCTAATAAAATAATACTTTAAAAAGTGATAAAATTTAATCAGTGCACCAATATAAAACTCTTATTGATAACAGATATTATTAAACTAATATTTATACAACTAATAAAATGTGTATAATTTGTTAGGAGTATCTGATCAATTACTCTATTCCTAGAGACTGCCATATGTCACTGTCACAATTGACGTTATCGATTTGACGCATTTGACGTTTTCCAGTCGCGAATTGCAGTTCTGCAAATGTGATTTAATGTTTTAATTAAATAACAGTGATAACTATTGTAAAATTATTCACGTGTGCGTATCAAGTACACTGATAAAATGGACTTCGACGACAACCGCGCGGAAGGTTGGAAGTATTTAAACAAACAATTTTTCGGAGATGGTCAGTATAATCAGAAACTTGTTGCAAATTAGAAAGGAGTGTTAATTTATTAGATACACTCGTCACCAGGGCGGAAATCTTTGCATATTACGTCGTATGATACCCTTATCAAGTTCAATTTTCTAACTTTTACAGTTAAGTATGTTGTATAAACAAATACCTGCATAACAATAGCTGATATGATTTTTTAAAATATGACCATTGAATAGTTTTTATCAGACAATATCGTCTCTGATTACGTATGTTATAAATGTTTAATAGGTAAAGTTTTAATTGAACTTTGTTTCTAAAGTTTTTCAACTTGTTGCTAAACATTTATTTGTATTTTATTAAAAATCAAGGTTTGTTTAAATTAGACAATTTATTTTATATTACTTAGACCGGCCTGTGTTAGGGCGGCCTGAGGCCTGGAACGTCCGTATAGTAGACAGTGCCCCTTATGACAGTAGACAGCCTGAAGGGAACATGTATGTCATTTTCTGTATTATGATCAAAATGTATCGTCGTTATCAACCCATATACGGCTCACTGCTGAGCTCGAGTCTCCTCTCAGAATGAGAGGGGTTAGGCCAATAGTCCACCACGCTGGCCCAATGCGGATTGGCAGACTTCACACACGCAGAGAATTAAGAATTCTCTGGTATGCAGGTTTCCTCACAATGTTTTCCTTCACCGATTGAGACACGTGATATTTAATTTCTTAAAATGCACACAACTGAAAAGTTGGAGATGCATGCCCCGGACCGGATTCGAACCCACACCCTCCGAAATCGGAGGCAGAGGTCATATCCACTGGGCTATCACGGCTCTTTCAAAATGTATGTAATGTGTGAATGCCAATGCTACATACATGCCAATTTCTGCCTAAAATCCATAATCTGCTTGGGTTTTTTATTAAAAAATGCTCTGTAAGATATTACAAAACAATGCAAAATTGTGTTCTAATCGTCTTTTAAAATACTATAATCGAAACATAATTAAATGAAATTTTTCAAGGATTTACACACTCATTCTGTCCTCTAAAATACTATTATTAACACAAGCAATGAAAGCTTACACCAACTTTCTAGCAGAAAAGATTTCTTCACATATGAATAAAAAGGAGTACATACACAAATATGTTGAGATTAGTTTATCTGTACCTTTTTTATTGTGTTTAGTGATTTTTTTTATGAATAGTTAAAGCTGATAGTCCATAAATGGCTATAAATCATGGGATCAGCTGACATTAGCTGAATCTTATCTTGTGCAATGTTTTGTATTTGTTCACTGTTTGTTTTTATTCACTATCTGAAAACTGATAAACCTTTTGTTTATTTTATATTAGCTCTTTTTACACATAACAATATGTGTAAAATGTAGACACTTAATAAGTGTCACATAGTATTACCAATATTCAGTAAACAAGTACAGCTGATATAACAACAGTAAAAAATGGAAAATTTATTTTTCAACAAGTTCATAATGACTCTATCAGGGTAAGCATCATATAATTTTTTTATCTATGATGGTATACTACTGATAATCTTTACTGATATTATAAATGTGAAAGTAAATCTGTCTGTCTGTTACCTTTTTACAGCTTAATGGCTGTATCGATTAAGATGAATTTTGGTATAATAGTAAATGAAGGACCTTGAAGCAAAATATAGGGTACTTTTAACCTTAAAATTAAAATAGAAGTGGGTGAAATAGGGGTTGAGTGGGTTTGTATGGAAAATCCTTCATTTTTAGAGTTACAGGGTTAAAAATTTGTTCATAAATCATGAAAAAATATAAAATATTATGTGATACAAGAATTTTTTAAAATTCATCCTCGAAAAGTTGGGTTGAAAGTTTACATTGATTTCCACGCGGACGAAGTTGCGGTCGTCCGCTAGTGTTATATAAATGTAAAAGTAAGTGTCTGTACCAAACCTTACCTTTGCACATTTAAACCACTGAATTAATTTGCATGAAAGTTGATGTACAAATAAATGAAATGTGCCTTAGATCAGAATATAGGATTAATATTATTTTCCATGAATTTAACTTTCACGCTACAAAATAAACACACAAAATAGATAAACTTAAATACACATTAAATAAATATATATATACACTGGGGGGAGGATTTACCCCGACTGTCGGGGGTCAGGGCAACAGGACCACTTTTTGCAGCTTGAATATGAGTGAACTGCCATGGAATCCCAGCTGCCTCAGATGGTGAGAAAGACTGACCGGGATCAAACCATTGGCAGATATGACAATTGGGATGATTTCAATGGACTCCATATGCCACATGGTGGCAATCTCATTAGCCAGATCAAGATACTTAAGTTTTTCTCTGCCTCATCTCTCTCGAGATTCTGTTCTCAACTGTGCTCAGTCCAGCACTATGATGTCTGACTTAGAATAGTCCTGTCTGACGATGGACCGAATTATCCGGATCATATTATTATTATTATTGTAATTATAGCCTATGCAGCTTTCGCTGAGGCGCGTATATCGTTGTGCTTCTTATTGCTTCATACATCTATCCAGCCAGTTTTTAAATGCATTTTTTTAATCGGAATCAATCTAAGGTTCCTTTGGGATTAGTAAAAACAGAATATCACATTAAAGTCATAGGCATCTGCTAGTCAAAATATATACAGAAATACCATTGAAAAAAAAATTAAATGACTTACTAAAATTCTATAACTTTGATATAAAATCTCTCTTTTATACTGCAACTTTAAGCCAAGTTAATCAAATCAAAATAATTTATTTTAAATTCTGTTGAAAATAATTAAAAAGAAACTCAGCAGCTGTTCTTTTGAAATTTTTAATGTAATTTATAATTCACAGTTCTTGTTAACCTGTAAAACTTGCACACCGCAAGGCTGTTTGCTAGCTTGGAATCTTCCTCATTAACAAGTAATAACACCACCAACTACCCAAGTAGTTGAATGTGCTATAAAATATTGTGGCATGACGGGTTCCAGCAACAGTGATTGTATTTATTTTGTGGTAGAGGAAACACTTTGAACAGGTCCCAGGACTTGTGACTTTGGGAGTAGGATAGTACCTTCCCTGCCCAACATGTACTCCATGCCGACACTAAACAATTTATGATCAATAATTACAATACAAAACATTATTGCACAAAATCATTAACACGGCTGGCAGCGTGACGGTGTCCACGCTGCCTAAAAAACAACTGAGCTCAAGTCATCAAATACCCTCTAATAATTTATACCAACATACCTCCCCTCCACAGTAACATAAATAATGAGTTACCACCCATAATCGAGGAACTTGTATGTATACAATATACTATGTGCCGTTTGTCTCAGTCATTTTATTTATCATCTGATAGTGATTGATAGAAAGTCAATTCTTGTATAGTATCTTCCTAATTAACAAAGTGTTTTGTTGCAGGGGAGCGCGCAAACTATGTGAACATTCCGCACGTGATCGCAATGGTGGGGCTGCCCGCGCGCGGCAAGACCTACATCTCCAAGAAGCTCTCACGGTACCTCAACTGGATAGGAATTAACACAAGGGGTGGGTAAATTGCACAACTAGTATCTATACAAATGAATGTAATGTAATGTATATGTGTTGTTAAGCGCACATCTCGAGAATGGCAGAATCAATTATTTTTTCTCTCTTTCCTTTGTCTATCAGAGATCAGTCTCTGGACCATAATCCAATCAAATGTCTGTTTATTATGTCGTTTCGGGCTTTCCACATCCACAGATGTAGCGTCCAGGTATGTAGGCCAGCGATTGGCCAGTCTTGTCTTTTTCAAGCGGAATTTTCAGCCTGACGTCTAACAATCTAACGGCCAGGCTGTGTTTATGGCTCTCAAGAATCAATTTACCTATTTTTTTTAAATATTCCTACAGAGAGTTTTTTTGGAGTAGGGTAGGGGAGAAATGCACATAAGTCAAAGCGAAGCTTGCCAAAAGTTCTAGTCAGGATAAGAGGTAATGTGACTCTGTAGTGTACAAAATCATATCCCAGCAGGATTCAGTTCGATTTATTGCAACTTCGGAACAGACTAGATGTTAAAAGTATGATCGATAATACAGAGTTTCTGTTTGTGGACAGTCTTCAACCTGGGCGAGTATAGGCGTCACGCGACCACCGCATACACAAGCCACGAGTTCTTCCGCGCAGACAACAAGGAGGCCATGGCCATCCGCCAGCAGTGCGCGCTTGACGCGCTTCACGACGTCTGCGAGTGGCTGGTCAAGGGCGGCGAGGTGGCCGTGAGTGTCTTACATCACCTACGCGAGCTCTACCTGCCTACTGTACTGTACTGTACCTGCCACATTGTACTGACCAGTTGTTGTACTGCAGGTGTTCGACGCGACCAACTCGACCATGGAGCGGCGGCGCATGATCCGAGACATCGTCGTACACAAGATGGGCTTCAAGCTGTTCTTTGTTGAGTCCGTATGCGACGACCCGAGGATCATCGAACAAAACATAATGGTATGTGCTATTTATTCCTACTGACTATAATTGTCTATGTGTTTTTTTAGATATAGAGCTAAATAGTATTTAGCGATGTTTTTAGATATCACCAGCAACGACATTGTCTTTACTCTTCTAACTAAATCAAAAAGTATCTTCTAACTAAACCAAAAGGTAAGAGAAAATAAAAGAATAGTCCAAAGGGGGTCAAACTCGCGGTTTTGATGTTTGGTGAGGTTTAAGGTCAGCTTCCTAATAATGAAACTTCGAATTACTTCATAGCAGACTTTAAAAGGTGCAGATGTTTTACATGATTTTTGAATTGTTTGCAGGAGGTAAAAGTGAGCAGCCCAGATTACACAAACATCCAGAATGCAGACAATGTTCTAGATGACTTCCGATTAAGGATAGAACACTATAAGGAAAAGTATGAGCCCCTTGAAGAGACGTTAGAGTCGGAATGCAGTTTCATGAAGATCTACGACACGGGAGAGAAGGTGGTGGTCCACAAACACGAGGGACACATACAGAGTAGAATTGTATACTATCTCATGAACATACACATTGTACCCAGAACAATTTATTTGACTAGGGTAAGTTGCAATTGGTACTATTCAGTCATCTTCATATCAGTCGATGGACGTCCACTGCAAAACTTTTTTTTGTAGGCCTTTTGTAGGGACTTCCAACATGACTATCCTGAGCCGTCTACATCCAGCGAATCTCTGCGACTTGATGTCACCAGTCCACCTGGTGGAGGGTCGACCAACACAGCGTTTTCTAGTGCGTGGTCGGCATCTTACACCATGGGACCCAAACGTCCATCCAACGTTGAGATATATTAGTGACTATGGTTCTTCTGTAGATCTCTTCATTTCTGATTCAATCACGCAGGGATACTCCGAGAATAGCACATTCCATCGACTCAAGTCTCTCTCAGAGTTAGCGACCAAGTCTCGGAAACATAGTTTATCACTGGCAACACGCACTGTTCAAAGACTTTTGTCTTCAGGAATATTCATACAGGGATACATTAGATTTGGAACAAAAGAGAGTCCTATACTTTAGATTTTGCCGTTATTATATATTTTGCCGTTATAGTAGACAATATCACCATATATGCCTACACATTACAATTGTTTAAATGGTCAGCACGGCGAGAGCTTGCACAACCTGGTGGGGCGCATAGGCGGCGACAGCGAACTGTCGGCGCGCGGGCGGCAGTACGCGGGCGCGCTGGCCGGCTACATCGAGCAGCAGCACATCCCCGGCCTGCGCGTGTGGACGTCGTGGATGCGCCGCGCCATCCAGACCGTGAAGGACGTGCGCGCGCCGCAGGAGCGCTGGAAGGCGCTCAACGAGATCGACGCGGTGAGTATTGGAGACAATGGTCTTTAGTTTCTTTTTATTCTTTACAAGTTAGCCCTTGATTACAATCTCACCTGATGGTAAGTGATGATACAGTCTAAGATAGAAGCGGGCTAACTTGTTAGGAGGATGAAAATCCACACCCCTTTTGGTTTCTACACGGCATCGTACCGGATCGCTAAATCGCTTGGCGGTACGTCTTTGCCGGTAGGGTGGTAACTAGCCACGGCCGAAGCCTCCCACCAGCCAAAAGGTCTCGTACTGCATCGCTGATCTGTCATAGTTCTCCAATGTCAGACATTGTTCTGGATTCTAGTGGTAGTCCTAAAATGCCAGTCATTGTTCAGGATTACCAGTTATAGTCTTAAAAGGACCCATCGTAATCCTAAAATGTCAGTCATCGTTTGGATTACCTACCGGCCAATGTCAATGGCAACTGAAGTTATTGGAATAACTAGTTTGCTCTACATCCGTCTACCAGGGCATCTGCGAGGAGATGACATACGCGGAGATCCAGCAGAAGTACCCGTCGGACTTCAACGCGCGGGACGCCAACAAGTTCGCGTACCGGTACCCGCGCGGCGAGAGCTACGAGGACCTGGTGGCGCGCCTGGAGCCCGTCATCATGGAGCTGGAGCGGCAGGGCAACGTGCTGGTGGTGTCGCACCAGGCCGTCATGCGCTGCCTCCTGGCCTACTTCCTCGACAAGTCCGCCGGTGAGCGCATTGGAGCATTGGCTCAAATTATCATTTATGATTTGATCACCAATAACGTTATCTCTTATATATATATATAAGTCGTGATAGCCCGGTGGATATGACCTCTGCTTCCGATTCTGGAGGGCGTGGGTTCGAATCCGGTCCGGGGCATGCACCTCCAACTTTTCAGTTGTGTGCATTTTATGAAATTAAATATCACGTGTCTTAATTGGTGAAGGAAAACATCGCGAGGAAACCTGCACGCCAGAGAATTTCTCAATTCTCTGCGTGTGTGAAATCTGCCAATCCGCATTGGGCCAGCGTGGTGGACTATTGGCCTAACCCCTCTCATTCTGAACTCGAGCTCAGCACATCGGCTCACTTTTCGAGCAGGAGTCTCCTAAGTCTGTCGAACTAAATACTGTGGAAGTAAATCGAGCGCACCGTTCCAGAGGAGCTGCCGTACCTGCACGTGCCGCTGCACACGGTCATCAAGCTGACGCCGGTGGCGTACGGCTGCCGCGAGGAGCACATCACGCTGTCCGTGGACGCCGTCGACACGCACCGCCCCAAGCCCGCTGTGAGTCACACACACACACACACACACGCGCACACACACTCACACACAAAATAACTGCGCTAAAGAAGAAAGAAAGAAAGAAAAATGCGTTTATTTCGAAATTATGCCACACATCATTTTAGCCGACTCAAAGGTGATTACAAAAATAAGAAAACTAATGTTGAACAAAGGTTATGATTCACAACATTTGTCAGGACAACTTAATTAACAAATCAAACTGTAACCAAAGTAAGACCCTAGAATGGCAGAGAATGACCTTGAGTGAAGTCACGCACTTGTGAACGTTGTGTGTAGGGTTAAAAGTACCTTTGACTGTTAACAAACACTTCCCTTTTCCTCTCAAGTCACTCTTCCCGCCTATCCGAAGTAACCCCTAAAAAATTACACAACAAGAGATGTGGACGGCTCGAACGCCACGAGCACACTGAAGCCGAGCGTACCGCACGGCGGTAACAATCATAATATCTCCAGTACACCAGGACACCCAGTAAATGCCTTGCGATGTGTGGCATAACCCAGATAATGGTCCCAGCTCAGCATAATGCTACGTGACCTACATTTAGGATATGATCTATAGCTTGGCAACTTCGTTCATAACACTCCCGATGATGTGCGCGGGCCGGGGGGCGTTTCAAACCTGCTCAGTCTTTCCCCCTGTCGCCCGCATATCATGGGAGTGTTATCAATGTACTTGCCAAACTATGAACACATATACTCGTAGTACCACTTTTATAAGTCACATTGGTATAGATTACAGGGGCGATGGTTCCTAACAATCCGATTCCTATCGGGTTACCTTTTAAACTTCCACGAGTTTTACGAAAGTTAATAATAATTTAAAGTACTCAGCCAAAAACACATACAGATTAAAGAACACATGAACGGTTTACCTACTAGATAACGTCAGTCTTCGCTACTGATAGATTAATTTGTGTATTGGATTTTTGGATGCAGTTCTGAGGTATACAAACAATCATTTGGCAGTAGATAGTTGAGACACAGTTTGATCTGTTCATCTTACCAATAGACTCCGCGCCACGAAAGAAGTCCCGCGACTAAAACCTGAACTAAAATTGTCAGCACCTTACGCAAATGACAATAACCGCCATTACCAAATGGCAATGAGCACCATTAAGACATTCGCGCCGCGTCTACGGGACTTGTTTCATGGCGCGGAGTATACATCCAACACCAAACACACTTCCCTGAATACATTTGGTATGATTAGCTTTAGTGGTAAGGTAACTCAGACTAATTACATATGTACTAGTATCGTACCAAATTCACGAATAAAATTGACTGTCGTTTTTGAAGAGGTCGCGGTAAACACACACATCGTAAATAGTTAACACCAATAAATAATTATTTATTGTGTCCTTACATTACACACAACTATTGAATCGTAATATACACACGTATAATTTTTACACACACTTATACAACTTTGACAAATACATTGTTTAGTCTGTAACACAGAGTATTCAATTACTTGATCAATGTTTTATTGGTCAGCCTAAAGAATCGATTATTTTTAGATATTGTTATTATTACAAATTCTATATAAATAAGTTAGAAATACTTACAAATGCAACGTAACTTCATCTTTTTAGTAAACGTAAGGTAAAATTAATTGTTTTTTACGCCATTCAAATACATAAAAAGGCATTTCTAAGAAGCTTTTTACTTAATAAAACTTATTGTGTCATCTATGTTGCTGTAATTTATAAAAGTGTTACTACATTCATAAGCTATACTTCTGTGGCGTGAATGATAAAATTATTTAATGAAAAATTTACCTTGGACTTGCGATGATTACACATTTATAAGTTTCAAAGTGAACAATACAAAATTTAAAAAAATATATATAAACATTGGCTCAGCAAAATCTTATGGAAACACGGGATATGTGTCTGAAGTTCCACTAGTGACTGGAATTGGGAATTAATGTGAACTTTGTGATTTTATACCAATTGTCTGACTGACTTGCAATAGTTAGATGCCATATTTTCATAAATATAGAACAACTTTGGTGTCTGCGCTGGATTTGTGAATCCGAATTTAGAATCTCGTATAGAGCTTTATTAAATTCTCATTCAGGATCATAAGAATATGATCCTGAATGAGAATTTATATATATATTTATATATATAAAAGAACACATGATCATGACTTTCGGCTTCCAGCTACTTGCAAGTCAGTATCTGAATTTGTCTATCCTTTAAAAGTCAATCCCCTACACTATGGGATCACTTACCATTTTATAACGCGGGCCAACTGAGCACACTACATGTATCAATGCACCTTTAATCGGGCAAAATTGTATCGGCCAATAACTGATCCGGCATTATTTCTAACAGGAGGAAGAAGACGACCACGCCACAGGCTCGAACGTACGCAGATGCATTTGAACTTCTTGTCGATGTGTTGCTTGTAGCATTGTATAAAAAGTAAAATAGTATATAACAGGAATTTCAATTCGGAGCCAAGGTGGTAGTGACGTTCATGGATCTAGTTAGAGATCGTGGATCTCATGGATCCTGGGATTCATGGCCTAGGATCATAAGTTAGAGATCGTCCATTAATCATGCGAGTATCAAGAGGGGGAAACGGGTTCTAAGAAAATTATAAATATCACAAGGGAAAGGGGAAATGTAGTAAGTTGTCACGTATTTATTAAAATTATAGCTTCCTATAGGAACACATAATTAAACAGCCTTGTAACGTAACGCATTACGGCGCCACTCCTGGCTTCCCTTTCTGTCACGCATACAGGTTTAAGTTATCACTTCTGTCGAGCGTCCTGAGACGCACACGTTTCCTTTATTTGAACCTAATGATCCGAAAATAAAAGTCCAGAGTCGTTCCTGACGTATCCTCACATGATGATTTCGGACCCTTTTTTATGAATAAAAATCTACAGCCTTGTCTGTTTGTTTCAGTACCTACCCTTTATTAAGTGCTGCAAAAACAAAATTTATGGTGTGAAAAAAAATGAATTTTGCACGCAACCCATCGACATTTTTCTCTTTTCTCTGCCTCGGAGTATGAGACATGCTGTGAGAGAAAAAGCGAGGTCCGCTGGAGAAACTTATAAACCTTTAATTTGATTTTCATAATTCATATGTGCCTTCTTGAAACCCTTGCCTGCGTTTTAGGACATTCCAGGTTAAAGATTGCCAAATAGGCGTTTTGAAAACATTTCGGTTTCTCTGACCATAATAATGTTAAACCAGAAATTATAGAGCATATAATCTTTAATATAAAAATTATAAGCTCCACAATTTTTAGTTCAAGCATTTTGTCATAGGCATAACCATTTTTGAAATGCACTTCAAGGAAGTAGCTTTATTGCGAAGTGACCTTTGAATAGACGAGATTTTCTAAACTTAGAAATATTTTAGATTATTTGTAAATTAGCCAAGCCTAGGTCTAGGACTCAAAATAGCCCATTAGTTTAGGGGTGTATTAATTTCAGAGGGGTTATATTTTCATACTCATCAAATTCTTAGAATATAGTTTTACCAAGAAAGTCAAGATTGTCATTTAAATAAAGGATTAAGAAGTTTGAATTTTAAAAATTCAAAATATAGTCTATTTAATAATACTATATGTATTTCTAATTTTCGTAAAGACATTTCCACGTCAAGCAACATATCGACAAGATTATTCAAAAAAAATACCAAATCGATAGCGTAGAATCAAAAATCATTAGCATGACTTGTAGTAAATAATATAACGAAGAATGGATTGCCAGTTAAGTCCAAACTTATTATCATGGTGTTGGAATCTTTGGTTTGGTTGTGGGAATATTTTTTTTTATTATTAAAAAGCTATTTTAATGTACAATTTATGTGTCATTTTGTGGGTTTTGGGCAATGGTTTACTGTAAATAATTTTTATTTCTTTGCAAATTTTGGTAATAGTGGTTTTTGGTTTGTGGATATAGTAATCGTTCTATCGTTTAAGAAACTACACTGAAACTAACTTGTCGACTTAGCAATACATAATAATATACTTGTATATTGATCGAAAAATCCTTCGAAATTAAATAATTTACAGTTTAATGTACCGACGAATTGAAAACCTCACAAAACAGGTACATAGGTAAAAAATTATTAAAATCTACTTTGTTAATTTACTTGCTCATGCTATTTAGGTATATTTTTTATACTAAACTTCGTTTTTTTAGAATTGCAAAATTTTGTAAACAAATATGGCCGTATTCATCACTGACATTAGTTGTGACGTCATCCTAGGGATGGGCCGTTGATGAACTATATCGAGAATTAACTACTACTAATCGATTTTTATATCAACATATAACTATACCTATAGTTTAGTAAAAATCAATACATGAAAAAAATACTGATACAATATTTAGCATGTTGGTCTATACATCATTATTTGTCATGTGTTTACAAAAAAAAAATAAAAAACCGGCGTAGTTTCTTAGACGACAACATAATATTGGATGTGGTATATTATAGTACATATATTCAAAATCGGGTTTTTATTAATATATGATTGTGATGTGATCCGCAGGTGATACCCGCCCCGCCCATCAGGCCGCCCGTGCCGCCAATCAACGGGGACATCAACGGGGAAACCAATGGGGAGAAAAAGGAAGATTACAATTAGATATGATCCATAAACAATGTAGACAATAGTGACCGATCGACGACTGGGTATCGGCCTAACGTTCCTCTGAAATTTGGTTTTAAAAAAATTTCAGGTTTGAAAATTTGGTTTATAGAAACCTTTCTTACGAGTACCTCGTATTTTTCTACTGTTAAATTGTGTCTTTGATATACTTTTTTTTCAAGGGCCACGAACTGAGCGTCTGCGTTAAAATAAAATATGAAGAATTATGGCTTACAATATCAGACTTTTATGCTAGTAGTTCGATTTTATATTGATGCAAGTTCTTACGATTATACATTTACGTTTTATAATTAATAATATTTATAAATAATAATTTAATTATAATATTATTTTTGTGTGGGCATCGAGAATACAAAAAACCTATCAGAAAATTCAGAATGATATATTGTAATAGTGCTTTTGGAACCGATATTTTTAATAAGGCCGTGATAGGCCAGTGGATATGACCTCTGAAATATCACGTGTCTCAACGGTGAAGGAAAAACATCGTGAGGAAACCTGCATACTAGAGAATTTTCACAATTCTCTACGTGTGTGAAGTCTGCCAATCCGCATTGGGCCAGCGCGGTGGACTATTGGCCTAACCCCTCTCATTCTGAGAGGAGACTTGAGCTCAGCAGTGAGCCGAATATGGGTTGATAATGATATGAGGCAAGAGAGCGCCCGGTCTTCAAAGACGAAAATAGACTATTTCGAGCGACACAAGCGAGTCGTGGAAGATAGAAAAGTTTTTCTAGTATTGACGGACTAACTTCGATCCGAAGATAGCACAGACATGATAATGATAATGATATGGGACTTTCGTTGCGCTTTACCTACTATGGGGATGATGACTAGGATTGAATAGATTGATTTTTATGATACATTCGGGTAAATAAGGTCAATGTTAATTAATTTATACATAAAAAACAAAGATTGAATGGATATTTGCAAAATAAATAAGATTATAAAATTTCAAAAATACAGTTTTAGCTTCCTTACATTAAATGTGACATTTTTTTATATGTGAACTAGAAACATAAACGCAGAAATATCAAAGATATTAGTAATTTTGTTTTAACGCCCATACAAATCTAACGATCATTAATTGCCTACGACGTCATAAGTTCGTACCATTTTGTATGGGGCGTTTTTCAGGGATCCGCGGCAGCGCCGCAAATCTGACCCTTTAAATCCCTGTAGCTCCGAAAGTAATGATCGCAGATACCCTGTTACTTTTTACAAAATTGCTTTACTATTAGCGTACTCTTAATTTATATACAATTTAAAAAAACTGTCATCATCCCTATTCATTTTGAGATCACGTTTCTACAGAGAGCAAATTATTTAAATATTCAAAATCAATGAATGACATAATGTGATTTAATAAAATTATAAAGCGCCATTTTCGTGGCCCATGCATTTTAGGGTACTTTAAATAATGATCTTCATATAGAAAAAATAAATGAATCAGTTTCGGTCGGTCACTAATAATAGCTAATTAATAATTGTAATATAGATATCTGACCAATATTACATGGATAATATTTCGTACGTGTTTGGTAGGACTGCGTTTCAGTTTTAATTGTACAGATAAAATACGTCGAACATAGACTATTTCGATAGTAGGTAATTTGTCTATGACAGTTTGTGCTATTTTTGAGATAGGTTCATAATTTGTCTTGACTCTAAAGTCTATTTATGTATTCACAACGTAATTTACATTAAAAACACTATAATCATTTTACATCATACTAAAGGTCCATGTATTTTTTCTGTACGATTAAAAAAAAATAATTCACGTTCTGCGGGAGTCGACGGATTTGAGACTGATGATAGTGAGTTTAGAATAAATAAATAAAATCATGACGAAAATATTATAACAAACAAATGAAATTAAATTTCATTTTCATTCCCATTTTTCGATGTGCATCTACGCGTGGAGCTACATTCTATCGCAAAACTTAAGTTGCTAAATTGATAAATATTGTCTAATAGCGAGTTTCAGAATGTTGATAAAGATTGCTCATGCTCATAGTCATAGCTTGTTCGTTGATAACACTCCCATGATATGCGGCCGACGGGGGCGAAGGACAGCGCGGGTGTGAAATCGTATACGCGGGGCAGAGGGAAAGTCTGTGCGGGTATGAGGTTGGCGCGCAGGGCATAGCTACCCCCCTCCCGAACCGCGCGGACCATCGGGAGAGTTACGAACGAATTTACTAAACTATAATAGAAACACAAAAGTGATTTATTGGAAACTAGTCTACCGAGATTACCAAAATTTGGTATAAAATACCATTATTTATTAATTGGGGATTTATTCTACCAAAGACTATTCTTGTATTATTTTTTTATTATTTGTAGGTTCTCCAAATCAAACAGATGACATTTTTTTTGGTATTTTTATGAAGAGCTTAAGATAAATAAGGATTAGTAATAAATAGTATATACGAATTTCATAGACAAAGTATACAAAGTATAGGTTTAATACTAAAATCTAAATGAAGTGATATATTTATTTCTGTCGCTTAATCTATGCATCTATTTCCCTCATTTATTTTGTATCAAAACCAGATAGATGATCAGAATTGCAAGAAATAAATATTAACGTTAAAGGAATCCCTTATCCTTGTCATATGGCAATAGGTTCTCAAAGTAAGCAACAGCGCCCCCTTGTGGGCGTTTGAGGCTTTAAGGGGGGATAGTAGATAACACATTAGGGAAAGGAATATGCAGATTAAAATAATATACTCTGAAATTTTGATATTATACATGATGCTCGGGAGTATTTTCCATAACTTCAAGGTGTTGACAACTCCACTTGTAGAAATCGAACTGCATAACAATTTTTTTTTAACTAAAAAAAAACTTTTTATGTGTTATAAAGTAATTCAGATAATTCCGACTATCCATGTAACATACGCCTTTATCTATCCTTGCATTTTAAAATACGTAATCGTAGTGGTAAGACTGTCGATATCGACGAGATATTGCAACTGGCACTACGCACTTCACTAGTAAGCTACTTCATGATACTTATCAATGAATAAGTTTGGCTAATCATAATATAAGGATGCGATATAAGGGACACAATTCAAGATCGATTTACAAAAGAAATATTCATTTTAGAACACATGTTAGACATTTTTAATTAAAGTTATGGGAAATACTCCCGAGCATCCTGTATAATGCCAACTAACTTATAAATGTATCATATATGAAAAGCAGGATTTTAAACAACATTTATTATACTCAAATTTTCATTTAGAAATAAGTAGATTATATTTTTGTATTTTTTATATACTGTCATAGTACCTACTCTTGAAACAGCACAATTTTATGTAATATAATGTTTACTCAAAATTGTTTTAGAGCACGGTTTCAATGGGTTATCAGTTCGCAGAACCCTGTCTTTTCTGTTCAAGCCTTCAAATCACCTGACCGGTTCATTGACTAGACCAGAGATTCCCAAACTTTTAAGAAAACTAAACTCCCACTAAGTACCATTTACACCATATCAAATATGTAATTACTAATTACAAATTAAAGATACTGTAATTTAAATAAGTACAAAAAAAAAATTGAGAATATTTAAAAAGGTGAAACACTTTCTTTGAACTGGTGACACAATTTACCTAATTCTTCACATTTTTAATTGTGTCACTATTAATTCAAAAACTGTTTCATAATTGGGAATTATTTGAACTACAATAATATCTGGGATAGCAACCAATCTGAGTTAATCTAAATAATTTCGCGGATCACTGGTGATTTGTCAACGTAACTCATTTTAGGACCACAATAGAATACAACAATAGCCTTAATCTTGCCCAAAGAAACCACGCTCTTAAAACTTCTACTGCCATAGCCTGAATAAAAAAAATATTTTAATATGATAGTCATGTGAATGTTCAAACAATAAACTGTGACACAGTGGCTTGCACTTCATAGGTGCAACAATAAACTGCCTATACCTTGAGAATTTAGTATGAACTGATTCATTTTGTATGATTAGTACCCCTACCCTAGTTAAAGACTCTGTGCTCGCCACTGACTATGGTTGGCAGTGAAATCTTACAGCATGTGCAAACTCTTTAACTAACTTGTGCTGAGTCATAGCGTCCAAAAACCATTTGAATGTAGCTCCTAGTGGATTTTTTTAATAATCAAAATCGATTTTTACCTACTCCTATCACTTTATCATATTGATATAAAAGATTAGCTATATATGTATATGTAAAGGATTTTTATAAAGTAGCTATATAATGTTAATGTAAATTTATTATTATTATTATTAATTTAAAATTTTAAAATATAAGCGTATTCTAAGCGGGTCTGTGGTTTTCATTTTTCTCTCCTTAATTTTTTTTTCTACTCTCATTTCGTAATACTAACCTATTTTACGAATATAAATCCTCAAGCCATATCACAAAGCTATTCATTCCTACTGGTCGTTACACACTGGTGCTACAATTTTTTTAAAATACAGACGGCACGTCTTTGACTGCAAAAATTCAGGTTTTCTTACGAGATAAATCTAGGAGGCCACGCCGAGGCTAAAATCGAGAAGGCCCAGCGCCGTTTCAACCAATATTTGTGTGAAAAAATGTTTTTAGCTCAATAAATGATTTATTTATTTATTCTATTTGTGTTACAATGGTCCCATTACGTGACAATGGCTTATATAACTTTTCTTGGAAATTTGTTGGAAACTTCTCGGAAATAGGTTATATAGGTCCAATCTTCGTAACCCCATGTTCAGCTTAGATAACCCTTTGACAGTTACCAGTTAGTTGAAAATATATTAAGGGTGTCACATACCCGCTCCCTATACTTCGACGGTTGAGGGTTGACCAGTGACCTTATGTTTCTTACATGCTACTTCCTAAAACCAGTATGATGATATGAACCATAATTGCCTAACTTACGGAAGGAGCTTTGGCTGGAAAACGTTCAGCATTTATATAACAATACACCTCAGTGATGCAATTGTTAGCCCGTGGTCATTGGTAAGTGATGATGCAATTTATGATAGAAGCGGGCTAACTTATTAAAAATCTATTAAGAAAAAAAAAACTTAGGGTGAAAATCCACACCCCTTTCGTTTTCTACAAGACATCGTACAGGAATGCTAAATCGCTTGGCAGTACGTCTTTGCCAGTAAGGTGTCTCTCACCAGCCAGACCTGGACCAATTAAGAAAACTTTAATTGGCCAAGCCGGGGATCGAACCCAGGACCGGTCTTGTAAATCCACTGCGCAACGGAGACCGTCATTATCATTATAGTGATAGTAGGTACAAGAGAAGCACACGAATGTAGATGTAAATATTTAAGACAACCCGCATGGCGCATTATAGCAGACAGCAGTATGATAGGACTTTGCTTCATATCCCCACTATTATATAAAGATGAACTGGCACATTAGTGGGCCATTAAATTGGCTGATGATGATGATGATGATGATGATGGCAGTTAATGATGATCTTAGACCATAATGTTATATCATCTTGTCAATCACCTGGGGTTTAAAGGAAAAAAACTGTACGAATATTTTACTTTTATTTTTTACAACTTTACTGACGAAACTGGATATTAACAACTTCCATCCAAACTAAAACATACCATAAGCATACGAAAGAACATCAATTTATTTACAGGCTAAGCTCTCAGTGCAAATTCATCGAATTGCTTGTGCAATAGTGTTAGCTAAACATAAAAACAACAAACTTCTAAACAAAGACTCCGTAAGTCGTAAACCATTTGTAAAACCAATATTCACATATTCATTTAAATAAAAAAGTTAAGTCTTTTTTTTCAATTATTCAAAACCCAGAAATCTAGTTTTTAAGCCTTTCATAAACAAAAAAAAAACTCCGAAGTCATAATCCATTCGAAACCTGTCCGAATGATTTTGTAAAACAAGCAAAAAAGAGGCCTTCAGAATCAGCTGAAATACATTAAGTTTCACGACACTATGTCGGGAAGGTGTGGTAGCAACTTTGTATATAATAGACAATACTCAAAAAAACGTTAAAATAAATTATCTTTTAAAATATCATCATTATAAGCTAATTTAAGTTCTAACTCAAAATAAAAGTAAAATTCAAAAGACAGACGCGAAATACCTGCAATTTTACACCATGAAAATTTTGACGTGACAACGTCTTATAAATTGGTTTGCCGGGTGACACTTCAAGAAACTGCGTTACGCTCCGCTCACGTTATGCGCTCACAATGAGAGCGAGTGAGAGGCACGCGTCCCTTCCACTCGAGCACAGTTGGCCCGCCTAAGAGCGAGAGAGACAGAGCGAGAGAGAGAGAGAGAGTGAGAGAGATAGGCATACACACCGGTTCAAATTATGGATATTCACATTAAAACTATTTTACCACTCAAAGTCGTTGTCACGTAAAACTTTCGCCCGTATACCGACTTTACAGGCAACCAATTTTTTAAATGACATTAAAGTTAATTTTAGATGTTGTTTACCAATAATAAATAAATAGACTAAAAAAAAAATATTTTTAGTTTTAAAATATATTTTTACTAAATTGAGATCAACAGAACCAACTATGTTTGGTGTTACTGTTTTAATCGAGTAAACGTCGATTATTTAGTTTCTATATATTTGCTAAACAGTATATCAATTTACTGCCAACACTATCACGCAAACAATACTCACAGTTCAACAAAACTTAAATTAACACTATTTACAACAACAAAAAACCTGATAAATATTGCAGATAAAGATCTTTTTCACGACAGTTCTATATAGTCATTACACATAAAAACAATGAATCTGTCATTTCATGTTATTTTTAAATTACCATAAAATTATTTATGTAAGATCCAATTTTGTTGTAGGCATGTTGTAGGAGTATAAAATGCCATAACATTCACAACTAATGACATAATATCTGTAACATCTTTGTGACACTTAACTGTATTTAGAAATGTATGCTGACGTCAATCTCTAAAGGAATGTCTATTTTGAAGTAACAAAAAGCGACATTTATTTCATTAAAAAAAAAAGAAACAGGAGAACAATACTCGTTTTTGGCTATGTCTATGGTTTTCAAAAAAATAAACAAACAGCTACGAATAACGAAATAAATATCACACCTTCAATAAGTAACGACTAAATTTGTTGGAATTTTAAAGGATAATCATGTTATGATATTATTATTACTTATATAATCAATATATAAATAATAATTATCTTTACTAAATTGGTATGAACCTCTTTCAGAACCAAAAATAAATACATATTCCACTTTTAAATTGTGTCTTAATTGAAATAGAGGAAAATTAACATTTAGATCATGTAACTTTTTACAAAATTGTTTTATAGTGAATCAGAGAAATTTTGTCTGGGGTTGCCATTCTCTATTGTAATGAATACAATACTTATAGGCAAATAGAAGAAATTAGTTCCATTTTTTTCCACAAGATGGCAAAAAATTCTATTTTTCTGATCGGGCTGAACTGCCGTTTTTAATAAATTAACCTTAACAAGCTACCAATGTAAATGTTTTTATATCCCTTGGGAACATTTTTCCTGAAGGGTTAAGAGTAGGATCACCTACCCTATGTTCTAAATTCCTGACAAAGTTGTATGCAATATTTATGTTTGGTTGAGGAAAAAATTAAAATCGCTTTATTTGTATAAAACTACTCTGATAAGTATCTAGCCTCTGCCACTAATTGTTTCAATTAAGTTTTATCTTATAACTCACGACATGGCATCAGCATTAAAACAAATTCACATGAAATCAAGTTGTATAAGACAAAAAAAAAATAACGAACAGTATGGAAAATAATAAAAACAAAAAATAATTATCACACATCCCTTTTTTCAGTGTCAAACTCCAATGAAAACAAAAAAAAATCTTTCAAAATCAATAGAAAAAAATAATTAAATTATTAGCTAAGTATTCGAAAACATAAATTATTTTACAGTAAATAAATTAGTAGTTTTTACATTTTATAGGTTTTTATACATTTTTGTAATTCTCCTAGTGCTTTCCTTACAGCCTTATTTTGTTTTTAACCAACTTCCAAAAAGGAGGAGGTTCTACGTTCGGCTGTATATATGTTTCTTTTTAAACATGGATAAAACCTATTTAAAGTACACTTTACTTTGAAGAAATTTGTAGTTAAGTGAACTTTAAACAGAAGTGATATGGTCCACTTTACTTTGAAGATAATTCAGGTTTAAATATCAATTCATGTTAATGAATGGGGCATAGTGTATAGCTTGGCATCCTCATTCGTAACACTTCCGATGTTGCTCGCGGGCAGGGTGGCGTGTAGCGATGAATGAAAAACCCACGACTGATAGACGTCACTTCCCCGCACGCACAATTTCACACCCGCGCAGTATTTCCGCCCGTCGCCCGCATATCATGGGAGTGTTATCAACTATAGTCTCTGACTATAAGGTGTAGTAGGCCAGTTTTGTTTCATGAATATTGAATTTATCATTCACATCAAGTCAATCATTAATCAAACTAAACTGTTTAAAAATTGTTCAAATCTATCATCAAGGTTTTTTTTTATTTAATAGGTTCGGGTAATCTGTAATTTTTTTGAACATTTAGGTAGTAAATAACTAAATAAAACCCTGTATATCTATATTATATATGGAGTAGCAGTAAGCTTGAAATGAATGATAAATATCAATCTTCATCTTTAAATACAGATTGTATGACACTTGTGAAGTGCATTGTAACACATTTGTCATTTTTAATATAGAGCTGTATACAAAATCAATATTCTAAAAGTTTAGTTTTTTTTTTCAATTATTCACAGCCCAGAAATCTACTTTTTATGCCTTTCATAAAGAAAACAAAAAAGCTTTTCCATTGTAAATAACACATAGAAGAAAACTTATAAAATGGATATTGTTAGTCAACCATCTATGTACAAAAGAAAACTTAGTAGTTTTAGCTGTGGCAATACACTGTATCTTCAAAAACAGTGTTTTGTGGTAACTCTCATGAATGAGGTCCTCGCATATGGTTACATATACTGTCATTTAAATATTTTTATTAAGACTCAAAACCCCCTGACTCATAGACTTGCTGAGAAATGCAATTTCTCAAAAATGGATATTAATAAGATAAAGTCTTTTGTAGTACGGCAGCATTATTCATAGTATTGACTAATTTTGCATTTAAAGAAAAATTCATTTAGTGTGTAGTGAAATTAAGTATTTCAAAATGAAGGTTACAATAAAAACAATAGTTTTTTAAGATAAGCCCAAAGTGTCAATTATGCATCTTGATGTATGATTCAAAATATCAGCCATTACATTGTTTTTACAATCACTTATTTCAATAAAACAACATTGACAATGTCTTTTTTCATCAAGTGGCAGTGATTTTTTTTTTTCAAAATCATCAATGATTTTTATTAAAATAATCTTTGTAATCTTTGCTACTTGCTTAGCAAGACTATAAATAATGCCACCTTACGTAATACTATGGTAATTGTAATGTAATTTGGGGCCACTGTATCATAAATCTAGAAAAGTTGGACAACTCTCAGACCATACAAAAACTGTCCCTTGGTTGGTTGGGTCTATTGTCTGTACAAAGTATGACATATTTTGGTGGTAATTACCTAAGCTTAAGTTGTCGATTTTGGTTTACATTGGCTCAGTATACTGATTTATCTTCAAAACCAGTTTCAACGTTGCCACAACTCATTTATAAGTGCACATCCTAAGTGACAGATTGTACAGAAAAATATGTATAGAAATGACAATGCATCCACATACAAATCAATTAATACTTGTTGAGTATAGTTTCTATCACTTGGGACATGCACAATTATAATCAGATAAATAGAATAAATACAACACAATATATTATTATTCCTGTGTTATGTCTCTGTCACTTCTACAAATAAGTCTAGAAATTAAATTCTACAAGTCACTCAAAGAAGCAAATAGGAGTTGCAACGTCAGTATATAGTCCACTGGTGTGATCATTTCACTCCACTATATTCTTATTCACTTTACACTTCACTTCATCCACTGAGTCGGGTGTGTATACGCTAGCTGGGCCGGTGCGGTCGCGCCCGCCCTGCTGACCGCAACCTTCGACCAGCGGACGTGTCAACTCGGGCGACCCTCACTATAGGCTGGAGGAGTAACCCTTGTAGAACCCTATTTTTCCTGTTCGTCTTCTCTTCTGACTCCTCTCCATCAGACGATGACAGGGATGTGTTGTTCTCCTCTTTCTCACTCTCCACTTTTGAAGGGGACTTCTCATTGTCGTGTACAACAACTTTCAAGTCCAGTTGTAAGGGATGATCATCTGTTAACGAATCATCTCTGTCTACATCCATTGGTACTGTTTTTTCTGCAGTTTCATTTGAAGATTTCAATGTCTCGTCATCACCCTGAAAATATTGAAATAAGCTTTATTTAGAACTAAACATATTAACATAGAATAATGATAATCAATGATGGTGGGCTAAGATTATAGATAAGATTTTAAAAGGTACAAAATCAATTGGAACCATTAAAAAAAGGTCTGTGTGTGATTACAAAACAACTGCATTTTCTCAAGTCCTTTAACAATGTAATAAAACACAATCTTTTTTTAAAAAAAACAAATTTTTTTTAGAGAGCAGTGATAGCCCAGTGGATATGGCCTCTGCCTCCGATTCCGGAGGGTGTGGGTTCGAATCCTGTCCGGGGCATGCACCTCCAACTTTTCAGTTGTGTGCATTTTAAGAAATTAAATATCACGTGTCTCAATCGGTGAAGGAAAACATCGTGAGGAAACCTGCATACCAGAGAATTATCTTCATTCTCTGCGTGTGTGAAGTCTGCCAATCCGCATTGGGCCAGCGTGGTGGACTATTGGCCTAACCCCTCTCATTCTGAGAGGAGACTCGAGCTCAGCAGTGAGCCGAATATGGGTTGATGACGATTTTTTTTTAATTTGTGTCTTCTGTTTATTCATACTGAATAAACTCTGGATGGCTGAATTTAAATGGAAGTCTCATTCAAATATAGAGATTATAGAGCAACATAAAGGCTATATTTTATACCATAAAAATCCATGACTATCACAGGGTGTGGAATACTGAATTTAGTGTATGTATTGAATGTAGTATTGTTTTTATATTTGGTTTGGTGTTGTGACTTACTTGTGAAGTATCTTCAATTAAAGTGTCCTCGTCTTTCTCAGTTTCCGACAAAGTTGCTTCGCTCATAGTGTCCTGCGTTGTATCATCTTCAGGAGGTTCTGCAGACGACCGATCCAGACTATCAGCATTCTCCAACTCTGTACTGCTGACAATCAAGGAGTCCTTTTTGTTATGCCGTTTTTTGTTTGGCCACCCTGTTTTGTTCTTCTTGAACTTTCCTCGTCTACTTCGTCCCCGGTTCGCTGTTGACTGCTTGATTTCGTTCCGAATTATATCACAGTCTTCACACTCGGAAACTAAGCTCGACAAATCTGGAAGGTTCTTTGCTGCTATGACGGTAGTCTCCTCACCTATAAATTACAATAAATTAGAGTCAATCTTAGTTTATAACCACAGTAATACTGTGAATTGAGTTTGCTGAAATTTAAAATAGAGATAGATTTTATCCTGAATCCATGGTTCATGATTTTATTTTAATAATAGAAAGCTACATTATTTGTGAGTGTCATAGACTATATTTTATTACATATACATATTTTCACGGGAACGTAATCTACGCGGGTGAAACCGCGGGGCATCTGCTAGTATTCAATAAATAAATATGAAGCTTTCTTTCTTACCTACAAAACCTTCAGATACATCATAGTCTGTGGGTTCATCAAACACTTCAGACAGAAATTGTTGCAGTCTCTCCGAGGCTTCCTGCGTTTCAGACAAAACCGGTTCAATCTTCATACTCAGAGGAACATCACTCATGGTGTCTTCTGAAGCTGTTGACTTTGCATCATCAGCATTTTTCCGTCTCTGCAACAACCCTGCAGATCCGAGTATAGCCAGGGTTGATGCGTGTTCTCTAGGAGATTTCCTGGGGTGACTTTCAAGAGCTATCAGAGCAGCAGTTCTCTTCTTTATTCTCTGTTTTTTCATTCCTCTCGTACCATATGATCTAGAGGGGCCTGGTTTCTCCTCTCGTTTGACTAAGTCGCTCAAAGGACAACAGTTTGGTTTTAATGGTGGTAGTTGACCAATTTCATATGGCAGTTTAGCTGATCTAGAATATAGTTCTGTAAACAAGATGAGCATAGTTTTACAATTAAATTATTATGACAAGAATGTTGATATTTCAAATAAGAAAGCTAAGCAAATAAAAAATGTAATCTCAGTCATTTTTAAAACTTTAATTTGAGTACAATGTATATATAATGTTTATTTAAAATTACTGATTATGACATTGTGTTTTGATCATTAGATTTAAAAATTGACAAATTATTATTAAACAGAAATCAATAATTGTAAGTTTGGTTCTTCTGAGCCTTGATTCCTGATGAGGCCTAGCAATTTAAATGATATTTTCATTTTATTAGTTAATGTAAATCTGAAATGCTCAATATGAAGGGTACATGTTTCTTCTACACAGAATCATATTAGAATGTTCACATAAATCGCTGGGCAGAATGGATACCCACAAATTCTGCTAGCCCACAGGCTCAACTCTGGCAAACCTCATGCTTGTCCAAACTCCTCAATAACTTCTGCAGACTTATTTTTGAGCATAAAGCAATATGAAGTTGTCACTCACCAAAGTACTGTGGCACATTTTTGGTAACCAGTTTGTCTTGGTCCTGCCGCTTGAAGGTCTCAAACCACGGCTCGCTGTGCGGCACACACTCAAACGCAAACTCCAACTGCTCCACAGCCGGCGTGTACTTGAGTCTGCCGTCCTCCCACTTCATACACTTCTCCACAGGCTCCTCTCTAAGAATAAAATAAAAATATTTTTAGAAAACGAGCAACCTGCAAGGAGACAAGATCTTACTGCAAGGAACAGTAGTTCATATTTAATTCTGATAATTGTCATGGGTCAAATAAGGTGTCTTATAAAAGGGCTTCATTAACATTTATTTCGTACTAGCGGACGCCCGCAACTTCGTCCGCGTGGAATCCAGTTTCACAAATCCCGCGGGAACCGTGGATTTTTCCAGGAATTTTTTTTAAATCTATGTGTTAATCCAGAGTAAAATCTATTATCCAAATCGCTTCAGTAGCCGCAGTGTAAAAGAGGAACAAACATACTTACACACAAACTTTCGCCTTTATAATATTAGTATGATTAGTAGGATAGTAGGATTAATAGGAAGTAGGAAGTAGGACTAGTTCCATTCCCATAAGAATTATAAAATATAAGCGGGGATAAAATAGATATAATAGAGTGAGACGAAATTTACAAATATTATAAAGAAATATATAATTATAATAATTATAACTGTAGTTACTAACATTATAAAGAGGAAAGATTTGATTGTCTGTTTGTTTGAATTAAATACACTCTGAACAGGACCAATTAAAAAAATTCTTTCAACTTTCAACATTATCCCTGATCAACTTTTTTTTTGTTCTTTACAAGTTAGCCCTTGACTACAATCTCACCTCATGGTAAGTGATGATGCAACCTAACATGGTAGCAGGCTAACTTGTTAGGAGGATGAAAATACCCACCCCTTTCGGTTTCTACACAACATCATACCGGAACACATATATTATATCTCGATATACTCAAGGTAACGGGAACTACACGGGTGAAAGCTTGTGGCAGTAGCAGTATTAGTTACAAGTGTGCTAGTCACCTCAACGGGCTGACTTCAGCCTCCGGTAGAGCCTCCACTACAGGCGGCACAGGACTGGGGGGCAACGCTGAAGACTCCTGCACAGCTACAGCTTTCGGCGCAGGCTTCTTGCCGCGCCGGCCCGCGCCAGCGCCCCGTCTCTTCCGTCTTCTCTTGTCTTCGGGCCAACTGTCTTCTTCTGAAGACTCCTCCTACAATATTATAATGTCACAATGTGAAACTTTAACAACAGTTTTTTAAATTATATATAGATTAGGAGTGTGCTAATAGTAAAGCAATTTTGTAAATGTAACAGGGTATCTGTGATCATTACTTTAGGAGCTACAGGGATTTAAAGGGTCAGATTTGCGGCGCTGTCAAGGATTCCTGAAAAAACGCCTCATACAAAATGGTACGAATTAATGACGTCGTAGGTCATAATGATCGTTAGATTTGTATGGACGGTCAAACTAAATTACTAATATTTTTGTTATTTGTGTTCACATATTGAAAAATGTCACATTTAATGTAAGGAAACTAAAACTGTATGAATTTTCATCTAATTATGGTAAAAGATTTTTAATAGATTTTGAAATTTTATATAATTAATTTTGCAAATATCCAGTCAATCTTTGCTTTTTATTTAACATTGACCTTATATACCCGAATGTATCATCAATCAATATATTCAAACCTAGTCATCATCCCTATTCTCAACAGTAAAGAAGAACTCCATGGTAAAAAAGAATTTACTGAGAGGTTCTATCCAAAACAACTAACTTACATCCAACAAAAGCCCAGTGGGCTTTTGTTAAAATACTGATCACTAAAGGAAATAATGAAAAGCAAAGAAATAATTAGTGTGACCATTAAGAGGAGAACCTACAATACGTCTAACCTCCCATGTACCACATATGGAAGCGAAACTTGGTCCCTTACACAAAATCATAGAGAAAAACTAGCTAAGTGTCAGAGGTCAATGGAGAGAAGTATGGGTGTAAGACTAACTGACAGAATCACCTCAATTAAGATAAAACATAGGACAAAGCTACCGATATTTCGACGACTTGAAATGGCGTTGGACGGGTCACATGTTACGCTGCAAGACCAACAAATGGAGCAAGCAGGTAACACTCTGGTACCCACGAGATGGACGTCCAACAAGAAGGTGGGAAGACGTCATCCGTGTAACCCTGGGGCCGCGCTGGACCAGGAGGCCTATGTCAGGGGACACTATGAACAGCGGGACATAATATCAGATCAAACATAACACTCATATAACTGAAGGCTGTTTGAAATAAAAGGCTATTTATTTTAATAGCAAATAAATGGTACACTACCTTCAAGGCTAATGGTCTGGCTGATCTTTGTCTCTCAGGTGCTGGCGGCTGTGGGGTTGGCTTTCTCCGAGTATTCTTCACCACCTTTTCTTCTTCATCATCCTCATCGTCATCATCAGAAGTGGAGCTCGCGGAACTTGCGCGTTTGGGGAACATGAATTGTTCAGCTTCATCACTTAATACTGATAATTCTGAACGTCTCACTTTTCTAAATTTCACCACCAAAGGTTTAGTTCCATTCCTCAGAGGGGAGTCCTTCTTTTTAGGGGCAAAGCCCCCGCTGGACCTCAACTTGGTGCTCACTCCTACAACTTTGTAATACTGACGGTCTTCTGATGCTTGTGACTCGCTCGTGCGTTTGCTGCATCGTGTGTTATGTTTCTTCTCCTCATCCAGACCGTTCCTTCTAGGACTTGTGCCGTTTATGTCCGGCGATTGAGATTGTTTGGATCTGTAACAATAAAATTAAAATTGTTCTATAGCTAACAATGCTTTGCTACAATCATGCATAATTTTGGTACCATTGACCAAATTTGTAACATGTTCAGGCCACATAATAACCAGAAGAGAAGAAGAGATTAGGTACCTGTCCAGGTACCTGTCTAGATAATATATTTTATAATTGTGTGCTTGAGAGAAAGAAGATAATAAATAAATTAAGCTCTGATCATAGTGGTCAAATAATTACTATTTTAAATAATAAAACCAATAACAATCAATGGGTAAAGTATAGGCCAATAACTGAAGGTAAATTAGAGCGATTCAAAAACACAATTATTTCTAAAATTCCAAGTCTTGCATTTGAAAATAGTCATCCAGACTTGCTCTTTGGTTCACTTTTCAAGACAATAGACAGAGAGTTTAGTAAAATTTTTAACTTCAAACGCATTAATGCTAGCCAAAAATTAAAGTTTAGCGAATGGGCTACTGTAGGTATCTATAAAAGTAGAGATAAATTGTACGAGTTGTACGAAGAAAAACAATATACTCAAACGCGAACTTATTTAGATTATGTAAAAAGATACTCAAAAATTTTCAAACGTGTTTGTATTCTTGCGAAATCGTTACACATCAAACAGAAAATAATTGAGTCTGAGAACAAGATACAAACCACCTGGAATATAATTAATAGAGAATCAGGAAAAATCAAACCGCGTGATACGAGTTTTGAATTAATTGTCAATGACAAAAAGGTAAACACTGATAACGAGGTTGTTAATGCCTTTGATGATTTTTTCCAGAATGTTCCTATCTTGTTAACAGATTCACTGGATTCGTCTGCTACGGAAGCCCAGAGACTATTAAGAGGCAATGTTAAAGAGTGCAACGATCTTTTTGAATTTCACCATATCACTGTATCTGACATTAAAAAATCTTTCAATTTGTTAAAATTAAAAAGAACTGGAGATCTGTGGGGCATGTCAGTGAAAGTAATATCTAATATAATTGATGTCATTGCTCCCCACTTAGCCATTATTTTTAATGAATGTGTGGACTTAGGTATTTTTCCGAACCTAATGAAGCATGGCAAATTGATACCACTTTTTAAATCAGGAGACAAATCAGATCTTAATAATTATAGACCGATTATAATATTGCCAACACTTAGCAAGGTCTTTGAAAAAATCATATTAAATCAACTTTTATGTCATTTTAATTTAAATAACTTGTTTCATCCTGAACAGTATGGTTTTACAAAAGGTCGCAATACAACTGATGCAGGGGCTAAACTTTTAAAACATATTTATGAAGCATGGGAAAGTTCTAAGAATGCTATTGGTGTGTTCTGTGATCTGTCCAAGGCGTTCGATTGTGTTGACCATAACACTCTTTTACTCAAGTTAAGCCACTATGGCATCAAAAGTGTTGCGCTTGATCTCATTGCCTCTTATCTCAGTGATAGAACACAAAAGGTATGCATAAATGATATAAAGTCGCACGGTTCCACTACCAAAATGGGCGTCCCACAGGGTTCAATTCTGGGTCCTTTTTTATTCCTAGTGTACATAAACGATTTACCATTCCATGTCAGCGGCATATGTGAGATTGTACTGTTTGCTGATGACACATCCTTAATTTTTAAGACGGACAGAAATAAAGATAACTCTGACGACGTAAACCGTGCCATGTCGCATGTGTCGCATTGGTTCACTGCAAATAATCTACTTTTAAATGCCAAGAAAACTAAATGTATTGAGTTTTCATTGCCAAATGTAATAAAATTAGAAAAGTCTATAATGATCGATGGTGAAACACTAGAAATGGAGAGTTCCACAGTTTTCCTGGGAGTGACCTTGGATTGTAAACTTCAGTGGGGTGCTCATATAGAAAAACTGTCTGGTAAACTCAGCTCAGCGGCATTTGCAGTGAGAAAAATAAGACAGTTCACTGATGTTGATACAGCTAGGCTAGTTTATTTTGCGTACTTTCACAGCGTAATGTCTTACGGTATTTTATTGTGGGGCAAGGCTGCCGATATACAATCTATATTTGTACTTCAAAAAAGAGCAATTCGAGCAATATATCAATTAAAATCACGCGAGTCTCTTCGTCAAAAGTTTAAAGAAATAGGTATACTCACAGTAGCCTGTCAATATATATATAACAGTATAGTCTATGTAAGACAAAATATTAATTTGTACAAACGAAAAGGAGATTTAAACCCACGTCTTACTAGACACGGGCATAAGTTAGTTATTTCTGCATATCGTCTCCAAAGAGTAAAAAAATCTTTTGTAGGTTTGGGTGTACTCTTCTATAACAAGATCCCCAAGACTGTGATGGACCTGCCAATGCATAGCTTTAAGCAATGTGTTAAAAAACATTTACTTAGTCGAGGTTACTACAACATTGATGAGTTCCTTAAAGATAAAAGCGCTTGGAGGCCATTGGATCAGCTTCCACCTTCACACAGGAAATAAAACTATAAGAAATTGTAATTGTTATCAATTGTAAATTATAATACTGTATGACTTTTTAAAAGAGCAACTGTTGAGTTTCTTGCCGGTATCTTCTCAGCAGAACCTGCCTTCCGAACCGGTGGTAGAATCTTTACAAATAGTCAACTGACGTGTCAAAAGTGCTTGTAAACTGAGCCTACTTGAAATAAATGATTTTTGATTTGATTTGATTTGATTTTGAGAGTGACAGCTTCAAGTTCAATTGGTTTCTTTCTCAATCTCTTTCAATCAATTACAATTTTCAAAAATTCCATTGTTAATTTTGGTAATATGTACTTTAAAGGTGTTAGCTGTTATAACATTTATTTAATTTTAGGAAACAGTGTTTTGGATTTAATAATAATAATAATAATAATAATAATAATAATAATAATTTATTTACTCATCAGAAAGCAGGTTTACAAAGATTACTTTTGTTTTTGTATAAGTCATATAAAATAAAATAAATTAATCAATACTAATTTAACAAGGCAGTAAACAGGCTACAAAAATAATAGATCATGAATTTATATAGTTTATAAAAGTCAGTTTAAAAATTTACTTCTTATGAATAAGACAATAACTTTTATGTATGGGTGTCATATCAATTGATTACCTTTTGCTCTTTGGTTCTACGTCGCCATTGCACAGTTTCCTCAACGACCTCCTCTCCCCATTCACAGATGTTGACTTATCCAGGAATGTGGAGACATCAGCACCAGAGGTGATGAGCGAGTCCAGTGCCAGGAAGTTGGTGTGATCCCTGACGAAGGCCAGGTGTCGGGGGGACCGCCTGTGGAGTGCTGCATCTACATAGTCAGCATTACACATCTCACAGTAACCCCCTTTGGGTTCCTTGTCCTCTTTCTCTTTTATTCGGGGGCGACTCTTTCTTGTCATTCTAAAAGAGTTAATATTGATTAATATGTATATTTTTTATAAAAAGTATGTTCAAAATTTATAAAAAGTATGAATTGCAACATTTGTAATGGAAGATCAAATTTCTTCGTAATACCTGTTTTCATTTTGAACAGAATTAAGTTATTTTTTTATATTATTGTAATTTTAAAGTAATGCATCTAATTTTACAATTAAAAACCATTTTAAACTTAACCTACTTCTGGGAAATGTTGTTATTAGATGGAATTGCGTTAAGAAGGACTTCAGGTGACTCTTTCTTATCTCTCTTCTCTTTGGGTGGATCGGGTTCTAATGATATTTGGGGCCACTCATCAAACTCTTTGTAAACTGGTCTGCATAATCTGCAATGAAGTAAATAACATTTAGCGAACTTGAAACAGGTTTGTGAGAGTTTATTGTTACCCAGTTCAGATGAGAATAGGATTGAATTGTTTGTAAAATGAATTAAAATTCATTATTAAAGTATTATTATTGACAAAATCCATGATCAATTAAGTTTATTTTATAGGCTAACTGAATTGATTGAAAGTTCAAGGATGTTAACTACATATGTATCCTAGCGGACCCGGTCAGGCTTCCCTTTAACTTATGTGCACTTCTTCTCAGTCCCTACCCTACCCTACCCTACCCCTACGCTACTCCTACCCTACCTTGAAACCTGTGAAAAGTCCCATATAAAATTTCACCCCCTTTTTTAAAGGGATGGGTGGGCGCGGATTTAAAAAAAAATGATATATGGTTTTCTTTAGTCACAAAAAGTCTGCATACCAATTTTTAGCTTTCTACCTAGAATCTTACGGATTGCTCCACACAAACTTCTACCGCCCATTTTAGGAAAGTGGGGGATTAGAAAGAGACAAAAAGTAGCCTATGTCACTCTCTATCCTTTCAACTATCTCCTCTTAAAAAATCGCGTGGATCCATTTTGCCATAAAAGACAGACAGACACACACTCACATTTATAATATTAGTATGGATAATTGTTCTAAGCTTATTATTAATCAAACCTATTGTCAATAACTTAAGAATAAGTTAATTAAAATTATTATTAGGTGTAAAATCTGATGCAAATTTTTATCTGAAAGTGGCAGTTTTAAGTAAAAATTACTATTCAAACTTAACTTTAGTTTTACATTAAAGAAGTATATCATAAATACAGCATTTGGTAATTTATACCTAGCAGAAAAAATAAATATTTTTTGTAAAAATTATTAAAATTTTATAGATCCATCGTATTCTCATCGGAACTCACTAGTGTATTGCGTTTAGTAACTGGTCCATACTTGTCCAAAAATTCAATCTTGAGAAAATGTTTACTGAAGAGGTTGACATGCGCCTTACGCGGTGCCGTGAAGAACGTATCATACAGTTTATCCAATAGACTTATAGCCTGAAAGATCAATAAATACGCAATAAGAATATAATACATAAAAAATATTATATGTTAATTATACAAGAGGACATCCATTAACATCGCGAGATTTTGACCCACCGCAAGATTTTGTAAGATTTTACTCAATCTCCTCTCACATCCCTGAGATTTATTAAAAAGTTATCAATGCTCTTCTCTTACAGTGTAACTATTTGTTTATGTATATTTTATACAGGGTGCTCGTGAGTATTTAAAATAACTCTATACTGAACACATACGCGAGAAGTAGAATATAAACCTTAGTTTAGGGTATAAATCACCCTCTACCCTCATTTCTTATTTGTTTGTAATAAACAGTACTCCTCGAGTATGGCTTTAGTATAGGTTTATATTCTTTAACAAAAATTAATTCAAAAATTAATCAAGGAACATGTGTTCCTAAAATAAATAGTTTTGGAGTAAACAATATTTCTCATGTAAATAGCTCTTAAAATGTGTCCCTTACACGCATCCTTTTAATAATAACGTAGCCAAAAATTGATTTAATGCAAATAGGCGTATATAGATATTTTTTATAGATAGTCGATATTATTTGAATTACTTTGTGTAATAAAAAGTTTTTTTTTAGTTAATTAAATATAAGTTATGCAGTTTAGTTCCCATATGTGGTCTTGTCAACACCTTGAAGTTATGGGAATTACTCCCCAGCACCCTGTATAGTGACCTAAGGCAATGCACATTTTATGGTGTTATTGAGAGTTGTTGTTAAATTTGTATAATGAAGTGAAGAAATTGTTGTATGAATAACAATGTAAACTAAATTTAAGTAATTTTGATGTTTTATGATTTATATTAGTATTTGTATGATTAAATGGAGTAAACCCCCTATTCCCTGAAAAACTAACTAATTAATGGACATTCTCCCAAGAAGAAAATGTTATAACTATAGAGTTTAGAGTACTTAAGAAAGCTTTGCTTTAAGTACATGCTCAACATTGTATCAATGACAAACTCGTTTGACGAATTTGTGTAAAAATTAACTTTTAAAATATTTGTATGCAAAATTAAAAAAATGCTCAGTTTATTGAAGATTACTGTTTTAAAATACATTTTTAATATTTGTAAGATATTATTTCATAAATAATATCAAAATTGCACAAGTAGATTTTTCTGTTGAGCATGTATTGGAGAACAAACAATATATATATCTATTGCTCATGCAGGTAGAAAATACAATGTAAAGCAAGGTGTACATATAAATACATATGTACTGAAAATAATTAAAACAACTTATTCATAGAAGACAGGCATAATTTTTCAGAGTTCCTTATGAAATGTTGCCTTTAAAAAAATCAATTACGCATTACATTTAACATATATGATTAGTTTAATCAATAGATATATTTCCTACTACTGTGATATATGGTATAAATATTATAAAAGAGTTGAGTTATAAAAGACCTGAAGAGTTTGTAGGTTTGTGTTTGTTTGCTTGAACCTTGAACCCTTGTTTAATCTCAGAAACTACTGGTCTGATTCGAAAAATTCTTTCAGCGTTAGATAGCCCATTTATTGAGGAAGACTATAGGCTATATATTATTGCTGTATTCCTACGGGAATGGAAACCACGCGGGTGAAACGATCTCGCGGCCTCAGCTAGTATAGTATAAAGTTGATCATTCTACCAGTGCTGATTCTACTTACCTTTTTTAAATCAAAAGTATTGAGTGGTAATGAAATAATTAAACAGCTCAACTCCCTTGTTTAGTTCATACTCCCATAATCCATTGCTTGTAGAAACCTATATCCTATATCATATTATCTATTATTATACTCTTTGTGTTGTGTTGAGATGTTTAATCCCTGCCAATTTTTATGCACACAATATTTAAAACATATGGAAAATATTTTTTTAAACATAAACACTAAAAGTAAACAAAATAGTTTACAGGAATTTTCAAAAAGTCAAGTATGTGCGTGTGTAACTTTTCCACCAGTTTTATTACTGAGAAGACCTTGCGAGAACCTCAGCTGTTGTTGATAAATCACAAGAGTCGAGCCATTCATCCATTACACAGTTACACTAACCTTCTGAACGGTGAGCTGCACGTAGGGGTGCCTGTGCGCGGGCTGCGGCTGCGGTAGAGGTTGCGGCTGGCCAAGCCGCTGCAGCATGGCATCGGCGCGCGCGCGGCCCTCACGCCGCGCACATCGCGCGACCGCTGCGGGCGCCGCGCCGCACACCACGTGCGTCACTCGTGACGTCAGGAACACTTCCTCGCGCTGGAAACAAGCTCTCGTTTAGAAGCATGCTACTATTATAATATACTAGCTGACGCCGCGCGGTTTCACCCGCGTGGTTCCCGTTCCCGTAGGAATACAGGGACAATATAGCCTATAGCCTTCCTCGATAAATGGGCTATCTAACACTGAAAGAATTTTTCAAATCAGACCAGTAGTTCCAGAGATTAGCGCGTTCAATGAAACAAACAAACAAACAAATTCTTCAGCTTTATAATATTAGTATAGATTATACTATGTATATATTATAATATACATATTTATAATATAAACAGGGTGTTCGGGAGTATTTCCCATAACTCTTATATTATAACCTAGCTAAGCATATTCATTGATAAATGTTATGAAGTAGCTTACTAGTGAAGTGGGGAGTGCCAGTTGCAAAATGTCGTCAATATACCACCACAATTACGTATTACCACTACGATTACGTGATTAGGAGAACAACACAAGCAGAGAACGGGGAGTGTTGATCAATCATCAAGGAATTCCTTAACCCTAGATTCTATAGTCACAAGTTCAGGACTCTGCTCGGAGTTCTTCTCTCTACTATGCGACGGACCCGGCACCCGCACGGTGAATCCATGGAATGCTAAGATATTCGTCTCTCTCTTTAAAATGCAAGGATATGCGTGTGTTACATGAATAGTTGGAATTATTTCAATTACTTTGTATGGAAACATAAAAGTTTTTTTTGTAAAAAAAAATTTAGGCTCCTATAAGTGGATTTGAATTTAGAGATTCAAATAATGTAATGTGTGGTATTGCTTGATTATTAAATAAATAAATAAATATAAATAATGTAATTGAAGAAAAGTTTCTCTTTTACTTTTTAACATTCTGTTGATCAATTCTTTGATTAAAAATATTAATTCAAAATAAAAATAATGTTCATATTTATCATACCAAATAATATGCAAAACAAAACTTTCAAAATGTATGCAAACTTAAGTCACTATTAGAAACGCCACCAACTTTTATACAACACTAACGGACGCCCGCGACTTCGTCCGCGTGAAACTCGATGTAAAATTTTAACTACCTCTACCTTACCCTATGTTAATATTTTTCCTGAAATTTCTTTACTATAAATCTCACGGAGCCCGAGACCTTTCCAACAAATGCAAAACTGTGGAAATCAGTTTCTGTGTTCTGGAGTTAGAGCGTCAGGAAGGAAAACCCAACTTATTTTTATATCGTAGATAATTCTGTGCTTATTTTCACTGCCATATTTTTTTTATGTTGTGCAGGCCTGTGTTTAACTACAATAATTCCCGATGGAAACCAATGATGAGGTCTAAGATGACGCTTGCCTAGAAGATGCCCATGCCTTGAAGGTGTTCAAAATGTATGTGTCAAGAAACACAGATGGAACATCCACATCTTAGCAATTCTTATTAGAAACATTGAGGCTAAGCGATATGATCAAAAATAAATATATAGTAACATCATGTATGCAATCCTTATGACGTCTCTGAAATAAGGTACAGATTACAGATGATCCTACATGCAGGTTATCCAAAAAACAAGATGCGTGAGACAACTTTAGGTGGATGCCTGCCCGTCCCCTGCTGCACCCTACATACCAGGGATATCCAAAATCTTGTATTGCACAGTTTAATGCACAATATACAGGAACATAAAAAGGATCACATCCAACTAATTATCTTTATGTATGTGACTTGTACCAACATTTGTTGTGAAGAGAGAAAAAATATTGTCAAAATTAAAAATATTCTCTTTTGTTGAGATTTACATCTTATCTGTGTATCATATATGATAACTTAGCTTTTCGGGTGTATTCCCCAGTGGCAACATTGTTTTCTATTATAATACAACTTGTTGTTTTCTATTATAATAGGTCTAAATAATGTGCTTCCTTTAAGCGTGCTCTGATATGTCCTGTGAATCAGTTTTAAAGACAGAAGCCAGAGTCATCCAAATGATGACTCATTAGTTGTGTTTTACACTTTTGCGAGACGCTGTCAATCTCTTCATTGCCAGTGCTTTAGTTGCTCATGAATTATGAACCACGGAACACCACAGTCCTTCTCAAGATTAAGTTTTGGGTCCTTTGCAGGAAGGCTATGTTAGAGTAGCTGGAACTCTGCCACAATGCCATACTTTCAGACTGGATTCATATGAAAACTTCTTTTAAAGATTGGAAATAAGCACAGAAGTACCATAGGACATAAAAATAATTGATAGTACATAAAGTTCCTTTGTCAACCAAGTAAATTATACACTATGAAGTTTGTTTATTGTCTCTAATCGAAGTATTAAAATACAAACCATAGTTTCTTTTGTAGCATATTAATTATTCATCATTGATTTACACAATAATTGTGTTGTATACTTATTCAGTAATCTTCAACAATAAACATTCAGTATTGCCAGTTTGAAAATGAAAAAGACTATTGAGTAGAGACATTACATACTAATTAATTTTCAGTGGCAACTTTAATTTCATATGTCATCAAAGAATTGATCAGCAATCAAGAGCAATGTGAAAGTCAGCAATAAATACACTTCTTGTGACCTAAAATAGTTTGTGTTTTGCAATATGTGATTAGTAAGGAGTAAATAAGCTGACACAAGTTCATGACATATTTTGGTGCCAACAATGTGTTGCAGTACAATCGCCTTACGAACATTGCGTATGTACTTTGTACGTGGACGTATATCGCCGTCGCGGTACAATTGAAGTCGCATACTCATCGAGTTTTCCTTGAAATAATGTCCGCGGCAGTCCGAGCTAACGCCATACGACGAATCCCGCCAATCGTCCCGCGCAAAAAAATAACACGTACACACACGGCAATCTCATCCCTAATAGCATCATCTTAAGAATGACATCTCCTTGGCGTCTTTAAAATAATATCAACTGTCAAAAATTAACCATACACACGCGTAAGCCAAATAAAACTACATTTCAAACTACTTTTAAATGGATGTAGTGCACCGCAGCGTGATCCGGCAAGCCGCGCGGCCTCGGCACGATGCAGTTTGCGCTGCGGCCGCGGCTCTAACGCGAGCATACAAAAGATGACCTAAAATCGAACGTAAGCTACGCGGGTAACTGGACACTCCGACAACTAAGTTTTACACTGTTTTCTGAACAATTCTGACTCGAATGATGCACGAGTCCCCAAGTGTAGGTAGCGGGCAACGTATATACTTACACAAAAGCCGTCCGCGAGGCCCCCGCGCGCCGCTTATCACAAAAATAAGTAACTATATACCAGCCACAGAGACGGGCTCTTCTTCGTCACTACTACAATTCCCTTGAATCACAATACACACTGAAAATTCCTATTATGCTTATTGTACACAATGTTTGTGGATAGTTTGAGCAACGATTGCGATACTTTTTCAAGTATTTTGTACACATTTGCTAAATAAAATCGACAAGTAACAACAAACACAAATCTGACACACAAGATGGAGATATTTTGCTCTAGTTTGTGTTTCGCTCGCTAGGGGCGTTGTGATCGCGTGAAAGGGAGACAGGCGCTAGTGCAGACTACGTTCCGTTTTGTGTTTTAAAATCACACAAATCAAATTAAAAAAATGTGAATTAAATTATAAAATTGTATAATAATATTAACTTGTAAATTAAAAAAAAATGTGATTTTAGTAATACACATGTCATAAAAGCCATTGCCTGAGAAGACAATAAAAAAGTAAGGACAAAGATCACAGGACCAAATTGCAATAGCGTTAGATTTCTTCAACGGAACGTCTATAATACGACTAAATTAAAACGCTTCCGGAAATAAGCCTTCACGAGTATTCTATATGTGTTCTGAATTTATCTCTGTTACAGTAATATACATAACCACAAAACTTCATTGAAACGTCTTAAAATCTAGGATCTAAAAGTTTTGGCGGCAAAAACATGCTTTTACTCACCAGACCCATGTCCTGTAGCCGTCGAGATATTGATCTAGATAGTATCGGTTCTTGAATATCCAAGTAAAAACAAAAATTTCTTCGGACTGAAAAAAATAATCAATGGTTAAGATCATCACGATCACGCAAAAATAAGACATTGTGTATTTATAAACATGACGTACTTTTGTTATACTTTTCTTGCAACTGCACATTAGATACCATCATGTTAAAAATATAGGGGTTTTTGCACAAATAACAACGTACTACATTTATCAATTTCCATCGATTTGTATTGGTAATCCGTATCACTGACTAAAATATTGCCACGGTTACTTTTATTACTACAGTGCGCATATAATTACACAATCACAGTCATGAAAAATCACAAAACTACTTAAATTTTTAATTAAATAATACATTTTTGAGTTTTGAGTTTGACCCTTGGAAGATAAATGTCACTGACAGCTGAGACCAATAGACAACGAAACACGTTTATCGATGATCTATCATCTATGGTAAAAATCGATGTGGCATTGGCAATCGATAGGTAAAAGGTAAAGTACTACATATACTCGTACATGTACATTAAGCTTATACTAAACTCATCATTCGAATATTTCGAACGTTAAATCTAATTATCGGACACCCAGGACTTTCTGCGAGAAAATAGGTGTAAACTATCACTGTACGTGAATGTATAAAAAAAGATAAAATGGGTAGATATATCCAATCAATATGAGGTCGGAGTATACAAAATATACATTGAATGCTGAAATACAGAAAAGCAGACTAAAATTAAATTTAAAAATCCAAATATCAGAAATACAGAAACAACATTATAAATAAAATATGGACCTAAAATTATTATCTATTTTAACTATTATTTTAACTTTACTTTACGTTCGGAATCTGGTGCACGCTTATCCAGTTTTTAACCGACTACCAAAAAGGAGGAGGTTTTACGTTCGGCTGTATGTATGTTTTTTAGAAGATATGTTGTCAGGGGATATCTGAGCGACGACTTTATATTATAAGCTGGTTCACTGACTTATGGACGGATTAGTAAGTTATCCAAAAGATAGATAGATTATGTCATCGCGGACTTTTTGGTACTCAAATATATAAAAAAATATTGTACTTATTGGAGAATGTTACTATGTATGTAAAATCACTTGAAACTTTGTTATTGGTCCTTTTAAATATACTTCACTATTTTTTTCGATTCACTAGTTTTTCTTTTATTTAAAAATAAATAGTTATGATTTTACATGCATTTAAAGTTCGCATAAATATCGATTCCCGCTAACGGTCGCGATATTGTACGTGACGTTATTGTCTGACATTTGCACAGCCGGTGTAAAAAATTAAAAATTATCAATGAAAATTGCAAGAGCCTTTAGACCTCTTTAATCCGGCCCTGTCGCAAAATTGATTTGTAACAGACGCCTACCAACTATAACCACCTTCCTGCCAAATTTCAATTATTTTGGATAAAAAATTAAGGACTTTTATACAAACTTGCGAGAGCCTCTAGACCTCTTTAATCCGGCCCTATCACAAAATCCGTTCCCTGCCAAACAGTGCCGCAAATCTGACCCTTTAAATCCCTATAGTTCCGAAATTAATGATCGTAGATACCCTGTTACTTTTACAAAATTGCTTTACTATTAGCATACTTTTAATTTATATACAATTTAATAAACTGTCATCATCCCTATTTTAATTTATATCATAATAAATTGATATCTATACATGCAGTTTGGCTAATAAAAGTCTGAATAAATGACTGAAATCGCCCATCTTTAAAAAATCATATAAACAAATTGAAATATCATGCGTTTTTACAATTTGTTTAAATTGTTTTTTTTTTGTTTGAGAATTCATAACTACCTATACTATAATTAGTATTAAACTCAGCTACTCCAATAATTGCAGTATAATTTTGAAATTTATTCCGTTTTTATTTTAATTTGGCGGGCGATTTCTGTCACTACTTTCATTAGCCAAACTTTATATGAGATGGTAATATACGAGTATACTGTATAATATTGTTTGTTGTACTTAAATTATACAGTCGATAAAATAAACTACTTAAGCAGGTACCTATAGCTATCTGAAAATAATATAAAATATTCTACTTCATTCCTCTTTACGATTCCAGTAGGCACTGTGTCTGTGTACTGAGTGATAGCCAGTGGTATATAAGCGCTAACGGACCGTACATGCTATCTATGTAACAGCAATACCTACATGTTTTATCGATTACTCATGCTCGCAGTATACCTACGTATATGTACCTACCTATTGACCGTCAGGCGTCAGATAGAAACCTATACTTCCCTATTCATATATTTGACCGGGTTGTACACGATTCGTATATCTACATTGTTGCTAGAGCTACCTATTTATATTTGGGCACATTTGGGTCACTGAAATTTTCCAATCCGAAACGATTGGTAACTAATACTGTCTACCCGCAAATCTAACAAGTCTTCTAGGCGGTTGACTGATATTATTATTAAATCTTTCTACTGAGCTTAATGAGGGCGTTGTCCAGATAAATGTATAGTGCTATAATAATATTATGTCAGCCATTGACGGTCAATTATTCTCACGTTTGTGCAGTGAAGACGTTTCATAAGTCAAGCCGTCATGCACACAGCGACCAATACACGATCAGTTATAGCCGTGGGTGCTGCAGAAACGTGAGAATAATTGACCGTCAATGGCGTGCATTAGTGTTTCCCAGAGAAAAGCATTGCCTCCAAAACAATCAGTAGAAGGTACTTTAGAGATTAACTTCCGAATGTTGTAGTAAAAGACCATTGCGTGATATAAGACTGTTTATTTAATCCTTTGTTTTCTTACAATTCCATTTGACAGATGTCGAAATACAAACTAATAAAAAATAAACTTAGTATAGAAACTTATTCTATAACATCTTTCCCTTAAAGAAAAATAACAAAAATATTTAAATTAACATTAACACTATTTTTTCTTAAAATATAAAGCTAACTGCTCACTACCTTTTTTTAATAAACCTCGAAGCGGATTTGCGATGTTAGCGTAGTTTGGAATGAACCTTGACAAATAATTTGTCATACCTAAAAATCTCTCCAGCGAGCTCCTGTCGCTCGGACTGGGCATGTCTTTGATCGCACGTATTTTATGTACATCTATTTGCATACCCCTTTCACTAAACGTGTGTCCTAAATACGTAACTTGACGCACCTGAAATTCGCATTTTTCTCGATTAAACCTAATACCTACTTCGCGAGCCCTGTCTAAAAGCGATCTCAATCTCGCGTCGTGCTCGTCCAAGGTACTACCGTAAACTATTATATCGTCTATGAATGATTCCACTCCATCCAAATCCTCTAAAATTTGACGAATCTTCGCATGAAACACCTCGCTAGCACAGCTTACACCGTAAGGGAGACGTAGGAACTGGTACCGGCCTTGTGGTGTGCCGAACGTACATAGATCAGCACTCTGGTCGTCTAGCTCGACCATCCAAAACCCCGATCGTGCGTCTAGCTTACTGAAGTACCGGGCCCCGCGCAGCGTGGTGGCTATCTCGGTCAGCGTCGGCAGCGGGTAGTGCGCGCGGCGAATGGCGCGGTTTAGCGGCCGCGGGTCGAGGCACACGCGCAGGCTGCCGTCTTTCTTTGCGGGAAGCACTATCGCGTTCACCCACGGAGTTGGGTGCGTTACCTTTCTTATTATATTCATTCGTTCCATTTTATCGAGTTCCCTTTTCAATTTATCCCTTACACCCATAGGTATTTTACGAACAGGACATACTGACGGCCTTACTTCTTTATCTATTACGATTGAATACTTTCCCGGTAATTTACCTACACCTTGAAACAAATCGCTATATTGATCTATTTTAACGGCAAAAATTCGCTTAATAACGCCTATATTTTCACAGGTATCTTTTCCTAGAACACTTTGACAATCGTCCCTAGATATGATAAATTTAATAATATACTTATTTTGTTTATACAACCATAACATGTCTGAGGACCCCAATATTGGAATATAATTGCCACAAAATGACTGAGCTCGTAGGTCACAGTATTTTAAATCATTTGTAGAATATCCTAATCTTTCAAAAGTCTTAAGCGATAATATATTTAAGTCCGACCCAGAATCTAACTTAAAGTTTTCTGACATACCGTTTTTACATAAAAACAATGTTTCAAACCACTTACTGTCTTTACATTTATCACCATTCAAGACAGATACGTACAATGGATCATTGATAGTTATTTCCTCGTTCACTTCAAGCACTTTTTTATTAGCTCTCACGCAACACTTTTTAAAATGACCCCTCTGGAAACACCGAAAGCACGTCGCGAATCTAGCTGGACACCGATCTTGGTCATTATGACCAATACCGCACGACACGCACTTTACATCACTATACGCGCTCAGCCGAGCATCGAACCGACGACCCGGCTCATCGTTGTACATGCGGCGCGCAGCGCTGGGCCCGGCGCCCCGGCCGCTCGAGCCGGCTGCCCCGCCCGGCGCGCGCGCTCGCGCCCTGTACACTGCATCCACCGCCGCGCCGGCCGTATACTCTGCAGTTTTAGCGACTTCAATTTGCTTGCCCTCCGTCAGTGATATTTCATTCGCGTGACAAATCTTTATAGCCTTCTCCAAGGTCAAGTCATCCGTTCTGAGCAATCTATCTCTCACTGTACTGTCACAAATACCACACACGATCCGGTCTCTTATCAATCCGTCTTCCAGGTGCTCGAACTCACAGCGTTGAGCTAGTAGTCGCAAACCTGTGACGTAGCCGTCCACATTTTCGCCGACTTCTTGATTCCTTGTAAAAAAACGATATCTGGACATGGTCGTATTTTGCTTAATGCAAAAATGTTCATTAAACTTCGCTACCAATACCTCTATGTCATCTTGACTTTCTTTTTCTATAAATTTGAAGGTTGAATATATATCGTATCCATCAGGTCCTACAAGATTAATTAGTAGACTCGCCTGGACATCTGCACTTTCTTTGTGAACCCCTGATGCCTTTAAAAATACATTGAACTGCCTGTACCATTTACGCCACGCGTCTGCTCGGCTCACCGGACTGCCTTCCAACACTAGTTCCGCTGGAGGCCTCGCGTGTTCCATATTTGCATTAGTATACAAACATCCGTAAATAAATTAACTCGGTTTGGATCCCACCGCTGTCACCATGTAGTAAAAGACCATTGCGTGATATAAGACTGTTTATTTAATCCTTTGTTTTCTTACAATTCCATTTGACAGATGTCGAAATACAAACTAATAAAAAATAAACTTAGTATAGAAACTTATTCTATAACAAATGTGAATACTCAAGTTCACATTTTATAAATTGTTATTTGGATTATTTTCTCTATAATAATTAAAAATAATCTATGTGACAGCCCTTACACGAACTTGTTTATTCTATTCCCCAATAGATGTCGTTTACTGTCTTTTATATACTTAATGAATATAGATGGCGGTATTTTCGGTTAGTGACTGTAGTGTAAAATACTAACACTTTTATTTTTGATAAACTTTTTCTGATTAGGCCTGTGCAAGTAATTTTCATTAATCTAAACCATTAAATACGACTTCTTTAGTTTAGTTTCATACTTGCAGACGCCTCACGGTTTCACTCGCGTAGTTTCCGTTTCCGTGGGAATACAAGAATAAAATTAGCCCATGTTACTCGCTGAAAACGTAGCTCCATTAGTGAATGAATTTTTCGAGCCTATTCTTATTAAATAAACAAACCTTACATCTTTGTATTAGTTTGGATTATAGTTTAATTATCTTCGAAAAATGAAAATTTTAATTTTCTTTGCCTAAAAACCATGTTGTAATCATTCCGTAGATATTGACTCTTATATCTATGATTGTAATGTTAAAAAAAAAACCAAAAAGGAACTATGTTTTCAACATTACCTACAAGCATTTATTTGCCTTGAAAGTATAAGAATAGTTCTGTTTGGTTTCAAAGATATAATTATAACAGTATAATTATATCTTTGAAACCAAACAGAACTATTTCCTGTTGTGTGATTAGACTCAATACTGTTATAATCTTACCATGGTAACTGAAGAAACTCCCAAATTAAACAAAACAAAGCCATTTTGGACATATTTGTCATTGTCCAATACTTTGATCCTACATGTTAAAACATTTATTTATAAGCTTTTTTGTATATTTTTTTAAAATATTGGTTTATATTCTAATAAAACCAAAGCACAGAAAACATAATAGTACAAAAAAGTAATAAATAAATACTGAAATTTAATCTTCCTTTATTTATTGAAGTAATCAGGTTTACATTTTGATCAAATAAAAAGCAAATGATCTAGTCTAACAGCCATATAATCAATAAAAACAATTTACACTTTATACATCCCATACCAGATGTTTCAGCCAACTTCACCAGGTGGTGGATTCTTCTTAAACAGACATAATGTAAGATTAATGTTCTAATTACTATAACCAATCACAACTAACTCAAACCAAATGTGTGCTTAACTGAATGATTTATTTAACAGGCTGTACTTTTCTGTAACACCAGTCCAAAATTCAAACAAACTTTTATAAAACTTACATCAAATTGCAGAAAATTAATTTAATCTACAATAATGTTTATTGATAGATATTAATTAATACTCTATACATATTAATTAAAGCTTAATTAATAAAAAATAAGCTTCAATTAAAGAAATCACCTTAAAAGAGATGAAATAATTTTAAATAAAAGATTTACAATCCAGTGGCCATTTTTTAACAATATTATACTAAAAGCATTGAATTAAACTATGGCAACTCAACAGATCTTAAAAGCTCAGTTACATCATATCAGAATATCTGTACTATAAGGCTATATATGTATGTTGGATATATAGATCCTCTTTTTTGGAATTATTACATAAAGGTATACATTTGGTTCAAGATAAGTTGTGATTATATATTAGGTGTTTGTTCAATCATAAATATCCTCCTTATCAGCAACATACTGTACGATGTCTCTCGGTCTAACTAGTCTTTCTGCATCACCATCAGGGATTTCAAAACCAAACTCATCTTCCATTGCCATGATGATCTCTACATGGTCTAATGAATCCAAACCCAGGTCGGTCATGAAATGTGAGTCCAGGGATAACTGAAAATAAAACAATAAATTATAAATCATTTAATAACTAACTATATTGTAAGACAAACTCATTAGATATAAAGTGGTCTTAGCCAGTAGTGCTAATATGGAAGGGGCACTAATACAATCTTGACAGCTCTTGCAAGTAGTTAATTAATAAACCAGACTTAAGGTAATTCAGTAAGCATCTCATCCAATAATCAAACCTAAAAGACAGTTATTGATCCTCTAGAGATGCAAAATTTTCAAGAACTTCACTAATATATTGAAATATTTTGTAAACTAATTTAGCCCATACATTTTTTGTTTAACAGTGTACTAAAATGTCTTTTATGAACTAAAATGACAATGACACTAATTTAATTAATGAATTACTGCACTTGCAATTTAAAGCTTACATGCAGTTAAAGTAATTAATCTATCAGAATAAGACAAAGTTAGCAATGTTACTTGCTGATAAAGTATTTTAACCATATTTATTTTCAACTGGATAGGTATATTGTTTTACTTACAGGTTTGAGAAAAAAATATATATTAAATATTTCAGAATTCAATGAATGAGCAAGAGAATTAAAACATAACAAACATACATTTGAAACTTCCAAACCTAAAATGTTAAAAGTTAATTGATTTTAAAGAGGTTCTAGTACCTTCTCAGGGTTAATTTTGTCATAAAGTTGGAGAACTAGAATCACTCTTTGTCTGAGTAGATCGAGTGTAAGCGGAGGCGCGTGGCAGTAGTTACGACTGATTTTCACATTCTGAAACAAAATAAAAATAAATAATACTCATCTGTACCTGAACTGTTACGAGTTTGTCGTAAGCCTTGCACACTTTGATCACTCGCTCTTGGATCTCCGACTCGGTTATCTTATGTACGGGCCCGGTGGCGTATTGACGTTTACGCAGGCTCACCTAAACATTTTGCACCACTGTACATACGTTATGCAATAAGAGAATTAAGGTTATGTTATTGACGATATAAAATGAAGAAATAATAGCGCTCTGCACATAAAAACAATAGATAAGGGTATATATTTAAAACTAATGTGGGCCAAAACAAGATAAGAGTACTAAATCAAATGGTATCGATCAAAAAAGACGTCTTACCACATTCTGTGTATGTTCGATATTATAAGAGTTGGTGATGGGTTTAATGGGACATTTTTGCTGCAAGGCTACTGTTGATAGTCTGCATATTGCTGCACACTTGTATGTGGTAGATTTTCGTAGTAATCCGTTAAAAGCACTTCGCACAAAATTAACAGCAGCCATTTTTCGGCTTGTTCAATATTTCATAGACATAGACTAATACTAATAGACAACTAAAAGTGACAAAAGAACATCGTAATGTCATGGTAGAGTTGCCAGAACTTTGTTTTTAATATCCCTATATTTTGGTAAATTAAAAATTCCATTTTTAAACCGCATTATTTATGAATAACTCCGTGTACATCCTTGGAGGTTAATGGAAATAAGTACATTTGCTCAGACCGACTATTGTATAGGACCTCGCTAGACGTTACTTATCTGTCAAAGTATATGATCAACGATCTAATGCGATTATAAAAACTGTCTATATAGAATCGACGTTAAATAGTTGTAATCGTGTTCGTCAGTTAAAGAGCTCCGTAAAAATACCTTTTTGTTTAATTGAATTCTGTAATAAACGGGCAATAACTACTAGTTTAGTAATAAGATATATACCAAATCTAAGCTCGTTTTCTTCAGAAAATGATAGACAATTTTGTTCGTGACTGAGTGCGATACAGGTCCTTCTATAATTGGTCTGAGACATTATGTGACGTTTCTTAAAATCCATTTCCTTTCCGATCCTTAAAATAAAAAACCTTTAGCAAGCCTTTACTAACCTCATGCCACAACGTCAATGTCAATAAACTCTCAAGTCTCCATCTCAAATGACAAATCATTGTTGTTACCTTGCTGTCAATTTCAATTGTCAAATAAAATTTGTTTTGTGTAGACGTATTGTGGAAATGATTTGATTGTTTTCTAAAATAAATTAACAACAGTAATGGGCAACGCGGATACGAAATTAAACTTTAGAAAAGCTGTTATTCAGCTGACATCAAAAACTCAGGTGCGATACGGTTTCACCACCTACGCAGTGGTAAATAAGTTACATGGATACAAAGTTTTGTATTGATTGAGATTGTGTATTTTAGCCCATCGAAGCGACTGACGAGAGTTTCTGGGATCAGTTCTGGTCGGAGAGCGTAACCAATGTCCAGGATGTGTTCGCTTTGGCACCAGGGGCTGAAATACGCGCCCTTAGAGAAGAATCCCCTAACAACTTGGCTACGCTTGTGTACAAAGCTGTCGAGAAGATGGTGAAAATAGTTGACAGCAGCTGTAGGACGCAGCGTGAACAACAAACTGGTATTTAATTGAATTACTGCAAATTATCAGTCAAAATACCAAAAGGGGTGTGGATTTTCATCCTCCTCATAACAAGTTAGCCCGCTTCCATCTTAGATTGCATCATCACTTACCATCAGGTGAGATTGTAGTCTAGGGCTAACTTGTAAAGAATAAAAAAAGACACATTTACAGTTACTATTGGTAATCTAAGTTGATCATAAATCTATTTTAATAGCCCACTACAGAGCTAGGCTTTTTTAATTTTTAGAGCTGAGACCCACCATGTTACTCTAATGCAGGATGGCAGGTTTAGGGTGATAATGTATGGCTGTAATGATCACTATCAAATGTTAATGTTTGGTACCAACACAGATATTTACTTACAAAGAGGTATTTACAAGATATTTACCTCTCAGTTACTGTAACATTCATAAAATCAATTAAATTTCATTACATTCTAATCTTAACTAATGGCTCAATGTCAATAAATACTTAGGACTGATCATCTGACCTTGTCAGATTGTCCCTCTGAAAACATAATATACTGTGTTCGTTGTACTTTCTAAAGCAAGAATAGTACTAATTAACTAAGAGAATAAAACTTTCTTGGAAGAATAAAAACAGACATTTCTTTTTATCTCTTCTGATATTTTTATTTTGATATTTCTTTGATAACCCAATATTTCATCATACCAAGAGCCGTGACAGCCCAGTGGATATGACCTCTGCCTCTGATCCTGGAAGGTGTAGGTTTGAATCCAGTCTGGAGCATGCACCTCCAACTTTTCAGTTGTAAGTTAAGTGTTTTCATTTTAAGAAATTAAATATCACATGTCTTAACCGGTGAAGGAAAAACATTGTGACATAACCTGCATACCAGAGATTTTTCTTAATTCTCTACATGTGTGAAGTCTGCCAATCTGCATTGGGCCAGTGTGGTGGACTATTGGCCTAACCCCTCTTATTCTGAAAGAAGACTCGAGCTCAGCAGTGAGCTGAATATGGGTTGATAATGATGATATCTACCTGTTACTGGACTAACAATAATATTAGAGCACATCAGAAAAATACTAAATTAATTTGGACATAAGTGTTCTATAATCAAGATTTAAAAATAGTTTATGTATATATATATTTTTTTTTTTTTTATTGAGAAAGAATACAATAGGGAACTTAAGCTAACTTATCCTAATAACTATACAAATCATGCCCACGTGGAATGGTGGCAAGAATACTGGCTGCATTTCCGCGTTGGACAGCCAGGCTGATCCTTTGCGCAAAAAATGAGCCATGTAAATGTATATTTTTATAAATAATCATATTGTTGTAGCTCTGAACTGTGCACGTCTGCTAACTCGTGTGCTGCCTTATATGCTGGAGGAGCCAGAGTGGCACAGCTTCTTCTGGTCCTCCCTGCCCGCTGCTGGAGAGAACGAATCAGTACCCCTCGCACAGTCACTTATCAATGCTATATGTGTAAGTTATTTAAACAAAATAGATTCTTATTTAACAACTAGCGGACGCCTGCGACTTCGTCCGCGTGAAAGTCGTTGTAAACTTTCAACTACCCTATCCTATCTTAACCAAACCTACCTCTACCCTACCCCTACCCTACCCTACCCCTACCCCTACCCTACCCCTACCTTCTCCCGTTTTCTCAACATTTCTCTTCACTGCTCTGCTCCTATTGATCGTAGCGTGATGAAAAGTATACTTTAACCTGCCTGGAGTATGAAAAATAATTGTACCAAGTTTCGTTAAAATCCGTCCAGTATTTGTTTCTATAACGAACATACAGACAGACAGACAAAAATTTTACTGATTGCATTTTTGGCATCAGTATCGATCACTAATCACCCCCTGATAGTTATTTTGGAAATATATTTCATGTACAGAATTGACCTCTCTACAGATTTATTATAAGTATAGATGAGATGGACCACCTTTTGTTGGTGGTCTAAATAAATAACTGAATAATAATCATATGTACACAGAATCAAGATATTTTATAAACTAAGGTAGTAACACATAATTTTACTTATAGTCTATATACTTGAAAATAATTAATTAGTTACAAAGACTTTGTTATAAGTGGGTACAACAAAAGGATATTACACCCTTGATGTTGCGCTGCTTACTCTAGCCCCTTTAGTAAGGAGTTATTGCAGCTTAAAACGTAGCAAAATTGAAACTTTACCTTAGTCAAACTTAGATTTGAGTGGTGTGTTAAACATTCCATTCTAAATGATTTATAATTTTTCAGGATCTACTATTTTGTCCAGACTTTACAGTAGTAAGCACCAAGAGATCTGGCCCAGTGAGTACAGTAATTTTAATTTGTCTTATGATAAAGACATAATTTAATGAAGCTTAATATCATTATCAATTCAGCACTGTTATGCAATTTAAGTGACTTTACAACCAAACCTATATTACAAATCAAAGCTATTCGTAACTATGATACTTTTTAGTAAAAAAAAAATAAGTATATACTATGTATCACAAATAAAACAAAAGAAAAAATTGTGATGTGATGTGACTGCCTGTTTCATGGGCAATGTTTTTTTCTTCAAGAAACATACTTTTATTTAGCAAATTATTTTACCAGATTTTTATTTATACATCATATTATTATCTCCATATACTTTTTAAATGGGGATTACCAGGGCCAACATTATATCTGAAGACAGAGCTGACTAGAGTGAAGGAAATCGTCATTTTACAATTTTTAGATGAGATGAGTCACTCATGCGATTCATCCTCCTTTATAAAGTGGATTACATACTTTGGATACTATATAATAACTTATTTATTTTGCTATCATCTGCGAAAGTATTTTTTGTATTTTTCGCGGGTAATAGCAAAATAAATAAATTATTTTATTATTATATTATATATATAAAGTATTGCACAAAAAAGAAAATAACAAAAGAACACATAAATTTTAGGCAAAAGGCGACCTTATCACTAATAGTGATCTCTTCCAGGCAACCTAAACAATCTAAATATCCTATGAGATGGGATATTGCAATACAATAAATAATAAGTACTATTCACTAAATAATAATAACTAATATAATAAATACATTCATGATGAACTTCCGCAAAGTAACGCCTGCTTCTATCCAATACATTGGATACTGTTTATCAAACAAATATTCAGTTTTTACAAAATGACGATGGTCTGATAGCTCTAAAACCAGATTGAGTCACCGCATGGTTTGTTTTATGACTGATTGAGTCTCCGCGTGTGGTAGGAACGTGCAGAGGAGCTGTCGTCACTGGACAGCTGCGAGTACATCTGGGCGGGCGGCGTGGGCTTCGCGCGCAGCCCGCCGCGCTGTGCGCAGCACGAGGCGGCGCGCACCGAGCTGCTGCGCCTGCTGCTCACCTGCTTCAGCGAGAGCATCTACAAGCCCGCCGCGCAGGCCGCCTCGCACCACAACAAGTGGATCGCGTGAGTTCACTCACAAGAGACATCACACTGCACCACTAGTAAAGAGAGAGATGATACCCAATCCAATATATGCAGATGATCGTACAGGTTCAGCCGTTCTCCAGATTTACGCTTAGCAACACATTTCATACATTCATGTTTATATTACAGAAGATGATTCAAGAATTTTATTTATACTACCCTACTACTACTCTACCCTACTACTACTACCCTACCCTACTACTACCCTACCCTACTCCCACTGCAGCTACCCTACATACAGGGGATGAGTACGGACTCAACCTACCCTACTCCTATCCTACTAATACCCTACCCTCCCCTCCCCTACCCTACCCTACCCTCCCCTACCCTCCTCTACCCTCCCCTACCTCTACCCTACCCTTACCTTACTCTACCCAACCCCTACCCTACCACGCGACGGCGACGGAAGCTTAAAAAATGGAGTAACTTCTCCCGTTTTCCCAACATTTCCCTTCACTGTTCTGCTCCTATTGATTGTAGCGTGATGTAAGGGATATCTGTCCAGGAGTATGAAGAATAATTATACGAAGTTTCGTTAAAATCCGTTGAGTAGTTTTTATTTTATAACAAACATACAGACAGACAAAAATTTTACTGATTGCATTTTTGGCATCAGTATAGATCACTAATCACCCTCTGATAGTTATTTTGGAAATATATTTCATGTACAGAATTGACCTCTCAGATTTATTATTAGTATAGATTTCAGATTTATTATTAGTATAGATTTATTGATGTTGTATGTTCTGCATTGAATCAATGTGTTTATCATTTTATCCAACTTCCTTGGTAATTCATAACAATTCAACTCAATTAGACAAACAATTTTTATTATCTATTATGTATTTGTATAATCATACTAATTAACAATATTTCACAGATTATTGATTCTTATCAGACAGCATATTAGATATATACATAACTGGAAGGATGTGGGTGGAATTAGACATAGGAAAAAAATTGTTATAATTAGAAAACTTATTGAAAAATTATTAGACTGCCTCTGCGGCGCAGTGGTATGTGCGGTGGATTTACAAGACGGGGTTTCGGGGTTCGATCACCGGCTGGGCCGATTAAGGTTTTCTTAATTGGTTCACATCTGGCTGGTATAAGGTTTCGACCGTGGCTAGTTACCACCCTACCTACAAGACGTACCGCCAAGCGATTTAGCGTACCGATACGATGTCGTGTAGAAACCGAAAGGGGTGTGGATTTTCATCCTACTCCTAACAAGTTAGCCCGCTTCCATCTTAGATTGCATCATCACTTACCATCAGGTGAGATTGCAGTCAAGAGTTAACTTTGAAAGAATAAAGAAAAAAAAACCGCTGTCGTCCATTTTGTGACGTCACAATATTACTTGGTGTACCAAACGTCAAACCAATTATGGTTAGTTAACGTAACGTCATGAAACAGTTAAAATATAGACCAGGCCGATAACATTTTGGCTCGTATTTCCAAATAAATATTAAAAAATTGAAATTTTTATGTAATCACTTTTCAAAAGAATATAATTATTTGTTTTCAATGTAGCAGAACGATAATGATCAATTTAAGACCATTTAAAAAAAAATGTCAACTATACCTACCCTCTCTTTTCTATTTCTAGCCTCTACCGTTTGTTATCGCACTTGCGGTTCGGACGGCTTTAGTGTGCTCGTGGCGTTCGAGCCGTCCACATCTCTTGTTGTGTAATTCTTACTATTATACTTGGGATAAGCGGGGAGAGTGACTCGAGTGGAAAAGGAGAGTGTTTGTTAACAGTCAAAGGAGCTTTTAACCCTACACACATCATTCACAAGTGCGTGACTCCACTCAAGGTCATTCTCTGCCATTCTAGGGTCTTATTTTGGTTACAGTTTGTTTTGTTAATTAAGTTGTCCTGACAAATATTGTGAATACCTAACATACCCTTTGTTCGTTTTAGTTGCTTATTTTTGTAATCACTTTTGGGTCTGCTAAATTTCTCTAACAGGTACCTGACAAGTCCGGAGAACCGCCATGCATTGCCGCTATTCACATCGCTCCTGAACACTGTGTGCTCGTACGACCCTGTGGGGCTCGGCCTGCCTTATAACCATCTGCTCTTCGCAGACACTGTGGAGCCGTTAGTTGAGGTAATTCAATGATATAAGAATACAAGAGTATAGAAAGTAATTTTTTAGGACACAGAAGACCTTACCGTCCGGCATCTTATGTTTAAAAAATTTTGATAATTCTACTTTATTAATGAAATAATTACTTTATTTAAAAAAGTTTCCTACAACGTTTTACGGCATTTACAATTCATCTTTAATTTGTCCACAATGGACGAGCTAAGATTGTTGACTATACAGCCTGAGTATTACAATATTTTTTGAAGACTTATGATTGGTTTGTTTGTTCATTTTCTTGTTTGTCAAGCTTGTTGGTAACAAAACAAATTAACACAACTTCAAATTTCTTTGCCGCTTTGGTACACTGACGAACATTTTGCCCTAGAAGAGTGATACAAAATGTATTTTTCTTCAAGAAACATACTTTTATTAAGCCAATTATTTAACCAGATCTTTATTTATACATCATATTATCATCTCTATATACTTTTTTACGGGGGTATACCCCCTGGGCCGGTGGGCATTCCTCTTTGATATAAAACTCTTCTAATTATACTCTTTATTTTAAATCTCAGACTAATAATATACGGACCTGCCTCGCTAGTTACCGCTCTGTCAATGATCAAAAAGCAACTCTATCTATCGCGATTATAAAATCTGTTTGTATGAATCGATATTTCATTGTTGTACCTAATCGTTTTTGTCGTGTAAAGAGTTCCCTAAAAATGGCATAAAAAATATGCCAACAACTTATAGTTTACTAAAAGGTGGAGTTATGTTTAATTTGCAAGTATTTCTAAGTTAATATCATTGCCTAAAAAGCGCTAATCGTTGCGCGCAAAATTAGAATCTAGTTTGAAAAACCGCAGGATTTCCTTAAGGATATTGACTAAGTAGCAAAAGCCAATGACCACACATATTTTCAAGACCACTTCCCCTTCACCCCTGAAAGGGTCACGTAGTAAGGGTACAATTTCTCAGCATTAAAAGTATGGCTCTCATATATTATTGCATACTAAGCAGCTTTTGAATTGGTAAATATTGTAACGTTTGTCGGCAGGTGGCACTGCAAGTTCTAATAGTGACGCTGGACCACGACACGAGCAATGCAGTCAGCGAGGATACTGATGAGGTAATAACCACAGATTAAAGAAGGCAGATAGAGCGCACGGAACGCGACAGTGATGCAGCCATTCAAAAACTAAAACATTCTCGAGTATTAGTCAAGCGAGAGAGCAAAAGCAGCTCAGAACAGATTTATGTATACAGTAAAATTAAAATTGTAGGGATTTTATTAAACACTAGCGAAAACTTTAAACACCTATTTTACGTGCCCCCTATTTTAAGGGAGCTTTTCATCATGAATATTTTCGCATTTTTTATATATTATGATAAACTGAATTTGTAAAATATAGTGAACAGCAGATCACTTGAAAAAAAAAACAGATAATTTGACACTTGAATGTCCAAGTGTGACAGTATCAATAAACATCATCCACAGACAGACAATCATATCACTGGCCACCACTACCATAGATACATACAAATATAGTGAACAGCAGATCACTTGAAACAAACATTATACATACGTACCGGTACATGTATTATACATATTATACATACATGTATTTTTGTAATATTGAAACAAAACATTTTAAATCACTTTATTTTTAGTGCCCTACAACTAAAAGTTTCAAAATAACTTCAACATACAGAATTTGGCCTATTACCAGTTTTATTACAAGAGTTAAAGAAGAGTAATCTTTATGCCGTGTCCTTTGTTCTTATTGAGACCTTTATTTGGTCAGTGCGCTTTACTTCTTTTTTCTTTTTCTTATATAATATAAAAGCTCAGTTTTAAGTTTTTTTTTACTGACCAAATCAAAATATTTTTCTTTCCTTCTTTCAATTTGACAGAGGCTCCCTGACAACTTGTTCATAAACTACTTGTCGCGAATACACCGCGACGAGGACTTCCAGTTCGCGCTGCGCGGCGTGACGAGACTGCTCAACAACCCGCTGCAGCAGACCTACCTGCCCAACTCCAGCAAAAAGGTCGCGCTGCACCAGGAGCTGCTCGTTCTGTTCTGGAAGTGCTGCGACTACAACAAGGTAACTGCCAGTGCGCGCTGCTCCACAACCCGCTGCAGCAGACCTACCTGCCCAACTCCAGCAAAAAGGTCGCGCTGCACCAGGAGCTGCTCGTTCTGTTCTGGAAGTGCTGCGACTACAACAAGGTAACTGCCAGTGCGCGCTGCTCCACAACCCGCTGCAGCAGACCTACCTGCCCAACTCCAGCAAAAAGGTCGCGCTGCACCAGGAGCTGCTCGTTCTGTTCTGGAAGTGCTGCGACTACAACAAGGTAACTGCCAGTGCGCGCTGCTCCACAACCCGCTGCAGCAGACCTACCTGCCCAACTCCAGCAAAAAGGTCGCGCTGCACCAGGAGCTGCTCGTTCTGTTCTGGAAGTGCTGCGACTACAACAAGGTAACTGCCAGTGCGCGCTGCTCCACAACCCGCTGCAGCAGACCTACCTGCCCAACTCCAGCAAGAAGGTCGCGCTGCACCAGGAGCTGCTCGTTCTGTTCTGGAAGTGCTGCGACTACAACAAGGTAACTGCCAGTCCGCGCTGCTCCACAACCCGCTGCAGCAGACCTACCTGCCCAACTCCAGCAAGAAGGTCGCGCTGCACCAGGAGCTGCTCGTTCTGTTCTGGAAGTGCTGCGACTACAACAAGGTAACTGCCAGTCCGCGCTGCTCCACAACCCGCTGCAGCAGACCTACCTGCCCAACTCCAGCAAGAAGGTCGCGCTGCACCAGGAGCTGCTCGTTCTGTTCTGGAAGTGCTGCGACTACAACAAGGTAACTGCCAGTGCGCGCTGCTTCACAACCCGCTGCAGCAGACCTACCTGCCCAACTCCAGCAAGAAGGTCGCGCTGCACCAGGAGCTGCTCGTTCTGTTCTGGAAGTGCTGCGACTACAACAAGGTAACTGCCAGTGCGCGCTGCTCCACAACCCGCTGCAGCAGACCTACCTGCCCAACTCCAGCAAGAAGGTCGCGCTGCACCAGGAGCTGCTCGTTCTGTTCTGGAAGTGCTGCGACTACAACAAGGTAACTGCCAGTGCGCGCTGCTCCACAACCCGCTGCAGCAGACCTACCTGCCCAACTCCAGCAAGAAGGTCGCGCTGCACCAAGAGCTGCTCGTTCTGTTCTGGAAGTGCTGCGACTACAACAAGGTAACTGCCAGTGCGCGCTGCTCCACAACCCGCTGCAGCAGACCTACCTGCCCAACTCCAGCAAGAAGGTCGCGCTGCACCAGGAGCTGCTCGTTCTGTTCTGGAAGTGCTGCGACTACAACAAGGTAACTGCCAGTGCGCGCTGCTCCACAACCCGCTGCAGCAGACCTACCTGCCCAACTCCAGCAAGAAGGTCGCGCTGCACCAGGAGCTGCTCGTTCTGTTCTGGAAGTGCTGCGACTACAACAAGGTAACTGCCACTTCGCTCTGCTCAACAATCTACTGCAGCAGTTGGCTGGTGGGAGGCTTCGGCCGTGGCTTGTTACCACGCTACTGGCAAGGACGTACCGCCAAGTGCGACGCCGCAAATTTGCCGCAGCCTGGGGTTGGGAAGTTGGTTGTGTTACACTCCTGTGCCTCGGAGAGCACATTAAACATTTTGTATGCGACACATCAGAAGCCATCACGACATGTCACAACACATAAGTGTAAACTTTGCCATACAAAATGTATGATACCGATAGTGTTCTGATACGTCACGACACGACACGTCAGACAAATATAATTCCGCCTTAACACGTTCGCTGCGGCATTGATATTTATGTACCTTCCCCTGGTGTGGTACGAGGTTTTTTGGCCTTGTACTAAACTATGTGGTGCGAAACGAGGTTTATCGACCTCGTAACTCTTACCTTCTGAGGCTGCGATACGATCAATTGACCTCGTACCGCAGCGAATGCGTTAAGCCGTCAATCCTGGTCATGATCATTAGTATCGTGATTGTTAATGAATTTAATGTTTCCACCTGCCAACACGCGTTGGAAGAGTGTGGTGCTACATAACCATCAAAATTGCTGATTTACCTGTTCGTGCTGCGCTGTGCTTGGCACAAGGATACAATTTAATTAATTTTGACAAATTATGGGTATTAAGTCATTTAAAATGATTGTTTCAGAAATTCATGTACTATGTGTTGAAAAGTAGTGACGTATTGGAGGTGTTGGTGCCTATACTGTATCACTTGAACGACTCGCGCGCCGACCAGTGTACGTATTACAGTAATGTTATCGCCGTTTAGTGTTGGAAATAGTAGTCTGTGACGGATATGACGTCGCTCGATCTAGTGTCGGCTTCAGTGTGCTCGTGGCGTTCGAGCCGTCCACATCTCTTGTTGTGTAATTCTTTAAGGGTTACTTGGGATAGGCGGGGAGAGTGACTTGAGTGGAAAAGGGGAGTGTTTGTATACAGTCAAAGGATCCTTTGTCCTTGTCATTCTCTGCCATTCTAGGGTCTTATTTTGGTTACAGTTTGATTTGTTAATTAAGTTGTCCTGACAAGTGTTGTAAATCATAACCTTTGTTCGTCATTAGTTTTCTTATATTTGTAATCACTTTTGAGTCCTATAATAGTATAGCGTATACTTTATGGTAGATTGGTTGGTTTTGATTGGTTTGGATTGTTACTTGTTTAAGTGCCTGTGTGTATGTGTGAAACATTCATATTTATCTAAACTAAATTTTTTATAGGATTTGTGTTAGTGAGTTTGTAGGGGATATAGTTTGGATGGATAAACTCTGAATCTAATGAATCAATATAAAAAATCTTTTATCAACAGAAAGTCAACACTCCCCTTCTCCACTCGAGTCATTCTCCCGCATATCCGAAAATAATCCATGAAGGATTATCCAACAAAACCTGTCGAAATTCACGACTAGAATGAGCTACACCACGCGAGCAGTCACCTATATCGCCAGCACTAGGTCTCCCACTATTCCGCGCCTAACTCACGGAACACTTCGCACTATCAAGACATGTGACGACACGAGCCGATCGATTGAATGACTCACTCGCGCCGACACGTGCGTAAAGAAGTATTACTCCAATAATGATGATGATGTAATATGATTGACATGGCGTATATAGGGGTGGGGTCGAGTTGGCTGTGCCCACCCTAGAATGGTCCAGTGCCAATCCTAGGTTTCTGGGCTACTGATTTGAAATTCTATTATGAACTCCAAAATACTGATAGTTTTACACAAAATCATTCTAAGTATCAAAAAATAACAATTACATAATACTTATCTACTATAATAAAGAATCTCGAGTCTTGTCGGGGCCAGGCCCACCCCAGGATATAATCTATACTAATATTATAAAGCTGAAGAGTTTGTTTGTTTGTACGCGCTATTCTCAAGAATTACTGGTCCGATTTGAAAAATTATGTCAGTGTTAGTTAGCCATTTATCGAGAAAGGCTATAGGCTATAAATTATCAACATATTCCTACGGAAACGGGAACCACGCGGGTGAAACCGTGCGGCGTCAGCTAGTCCTAGATATGCCAATGATGATGAAGCGGTTGTGAGCTGACGTTGTCCGCAGCGCGCGTGGGGCTGATGCACATCGGCGTGTTCATCCTGCTGCTGCTGTCGGGCGAGCGCAACTTCGGCGTGCGGCTCAACAAGCCCTACACCGCCACCGTGCCCATGGACATCCCCGTGTTCACGGGCACGCACGCCGACCTGCTGGTGGTGGTGTTCCACAAGATCGTCACCACCGGCCACCAGCGCCTGCAGCCGCTGTTCGACTGCCTGCTCACCATCCTCGTCAACGGTGAGTGGACATACAAGGCCCACATGTGATCACAGTACTTGCTTTTAATAGGATAAATAGGTCAAAAGTATCAGAAGTCACAGTACTAGCTAGGAATGGGTGGGTACTATCATATCTCAACGGTAAGCAATAATATAGCCTTTTTTGTCTTGTTGGGAAGGAAAAAGATCCCGCCGGACGGTATGTCCGACTTATACGGAATAAAATAACTGAACTAGTTTGAAAACCTTGAATGATAAAAATGGAATTGGTGTAGACTGATAATTTGTTATGGAGAAGTTAATATATTAATAATCGTCATCAGTGGATCCCCCTCTTTAGTAACCGGTGGATTTCCTACCGTAGCGTAGTTCAAGGGAAAGCTCAAGTGAAAATAGAAACTTTTTTCAGGTAAATAATGAATTATTTCAAGGTTAACTGGTTTGCTTATACGAGTAATAATGGTGGCCATGATCTAGTGTCCCCGTACCTGAAGACGCTGTCGATGGTGGCGTCGACCAAGCTGCTGCACCTGCTGGAGGCGTTCAGCACGCCGTGGTTCCTGTTCTCCAAGCCCAACCACCACCAGCTCGTGTTCTTCCTGCTGGAGATGTTCAACAACATGATACAGTATCAGTTTGATGGTGAGCTACTTACTTATTTGCTGTTTTGACTGTAGTTACTATTATTTTTGTGGTAATTGTTTATAGTAGAGGAGCTAAATTTGCAGTTACTAAAGTGTCATTGAAACCGATTAGATTTGGTAGATTATATTATCATCGTCATTATCACATCTTAAATCTCATTTTTTTAATTACTTTGTTCTCAAAGCCTGGTCCTGTTAGGTCATTTAAATTGGTTAATAGTGATGAAGATGATATTGTGATCAGGTAACTCCAACCTCGTGTACACCATAATCCGCAAGCGCGCCGTGTTCCACAACCTCGCCAACTTGCCGCACGAGCACGCCGCCATCGCGCGCTCGCTCGCCGCCGCCAAGGGCAAGGGGCTGCACAACACCGCGAAGGCGCTGCCGAGGTGAGTTCACTTTGCGATCTGTGTATCACTGCATATGCGATACTCCGCAAGCGCGCCGTGTTCCACAACCTCGCCAACTTGCCGCACGAGCACGCCGCCATCGCGCGCTCGCTCGCCGCCGCCAAGGGCAAGGGGCTGCACAACACCGCGAAGGCGCTGCCGAGGTGAGTTCACTTTGCGATCTGTGTATCACTGCATATGCGATACTCCGCAAGCGCGCCGTGTTCCACAACCTCGCCAACTTGCCGCACGAGCACGCCGCCATCGCGCGCTCGCTCGCCGCCGCCAAGGGCAAGGGGCTGCACAACACCGCCAAGGCGCTGCCGAGGTGAGTTCACTTTGCGATCTGTGTATCACTGCATATGCGATAATCCGCAAGCGCGCCGTGTTCCACAACCTCGCCAACTTGCCGCACGAGCACGCCGCCATCGCGCGCTCGCTCGCCGCCGCCAAGGGCAAGGGGCTGCACAACACCGCCAAGGCGCTGCCGAGGTGAGTTCACTTTGCGATCTGTGTATCACTGCATATGCGATAATCCGCAAGCGCGCCGTGTTCCACAACCTCGCCAACTTGCCGCACGAGCACGCCGCCATCGCGCGCTCGCTCGCCGCCGCCAAGGGCAAGGGGCTGCACAACACCGCCAAGGCGCTGCCGAGGTGAGTTCACTTTGCGATCTGTGTATCACTGCATATGCGATAATCCGCAAGCGCGCCGTGTTCCACAACCTCGCCAACTTGCCGCACGAGCACGCCGCCATCGCGCGCTCGCTCGCCGCCGCCAAGGGCAAGGGGCTGCACAACACCGCGAAGGCGCTGCCGAGGTGAGTTCACTTTGCGATCTGTGTATCACTGCATATGCGATACTCCGCAAGCGCGCCGTGTTCCACAACCTCGCCAACTTGCCGCACGAGCACGCCGCCATCGCGCGCTCGCTCGCCGCCGCCAAGGGCAAGGGGCTGCACAACACCGCCAAGGCGCTGCCGAGGTGAGTTCACTTTGCGATCTGTGTATCACTGCATATGCGATAATCCGCAAGCGCGCCGTGTTCCACAACCTCGCCAACTTGCCGCACGAGCACGCCGCCATCGCGCGCTCGCTCGCCGCCGCCAAGGGCAAGGGGCTGCACAACACCGCGAAGGCGCTGCCGAGGTGAGTTCACTTTGCGATCTGTGTATCACTGCATATGCGATACTCCGCAAGCGCGCCGTGTTCCACAACCTCGCCAACTTGCCGCACGAGCACGCCGCCATCGCGCGCTCGCTCGCCGCCGCCAAGGGCAAGGGGCTGCACAACACCGCGAAGGCGCTGCCGAGGTGAGTTCACTTTGCGATCTGTGTATCACTGCATATGCGATACTCCGCAAGCGCGCCGTGTTCCACAACCTCGCCAACTTGCCGCACGAGCACGCCGCCATCGCGCGCTCGCTCGCCGCCGCCAAGGGCAAGGGGCTGCACAACACCGCGAAGGCGCTGCCGAGGTGAGTTCACTTTGCGATCTGTGTATCACTGCATATGCGATACTCCGCAAGCGCGCCGTGTTCCACAACCTCGCCAACTTGCCGCACGAGCACGCCGCCATCGCGCGCTCGCTCGCCGCCGCCAAGGGCAAGGGGCTGCACAACACCGCGAAGGCGCTGCCGAGGTGAGTTCACTTTGCGATCTGTGTATCACTGCATATGCGATACTCCGCAAGCGCGCCGTGTTCCACAACCTCGCCAACTTGCCGCACGAGCACGCCGCCATCGCGCGCTCGCTCGCCGCCGCCAAGGGCAAGGGGCTGCACAACACCGCGAAGGCGCTGCCGAGGTGAGTTCACTTTGCGATCTGTGTATCACTGCATATGCGATACTCCGCAAGCGCGCCGTGTTCCACAACCTCGCCAACTTGCCGCACGAGCACGCCGCCATCGCGCGCTCGCTCGCCGCCGCCAAGGGCAAGGGGCTGCACAACACCGCGAAGGCGCTGCCGAGGTGAGTTCACTTTGCGATCTGTGTATCACTGCATATGCGATAATCCGCAAGCGCGCCGTGTTCCACAACCTCGCCAACTTGCCGCACGAGCACGCCGCCATCGCGCGCTCGTTCGCCGCCGCCAAGGGCAAGGGGCTGCACAACACCGCGAAGGCGCTGCCGAGGTGAGTTCACTTTGCGATCTGTGTATCACTGCATATGCGATACTCCGCAAGCGCGCCGTGTTCCACAACCTCGCCAACTTGCCGCACGAGCACGCCGCCATCGCGCGCTCGCTCGCCGCCGCCAAGGGCAAGGGGCTGCACAACACCGCCAAGGCGCTGCCGAGGTAAGTTCACTTTGCGATTTGTGTATCACTGCATATGCGATACTCCGCAAGCGCGCCGTGTTCCACAACCTCGCCAACTTGCCGCACGAGCACGTTGAGCTCGAGTCTCCTCTCAGACTGAGGTTAGGCTAATAGTCCACCACACTGGCCTAATGCGGATTGGCAGACCTCACACACGCATTGAGACTTATTATGAGAGACTATTTACGAGAATTGAGCTATAAAGACTTTGTGATTCTGATTTTGTGTTGATGAATAAGTTGGTCATGGCTTAATTATAGTTTGTAAAGATTCATAACATTTAAACAACTTTAGCAGGATTAAGTATGAAAGGCCTTCGGCCGTGCCTGCAGGTCTCGGAGCGCCGAGTCGGTGGCCGAAGCCGCCATGGAGGGCTCCCGGCCCGCGCAGCCCGCTGAGCCTGGTACGCTCAATGCAACATTGCCCGACACTCCAGGTAATCTCTACATTATTTACAAGTTTTTGATGTTGCTGCTTTTCAATATTTTTGGTCCCGTGAAAGGTTTATCACACTAAATCTAATGACATTATATTTTATTTGCCGTTATAAATATTTTGTAAAGGTTTTTGAATAGATTGAGACGAAATATCTTAGCAATCCATGGATTCACCGTGCAGGTGCCCGGTCCATCGTCTGGCAGAGAGATATATTAGTAGATCTCCGGACTTGTGACCGTTGGTGTAGGGTTAAGGACGACCTTTACAGTTAACTAACATTCCCCTTCTCCGCTCGTGTTATTCTTCCTGCCTAGTCAAATATAAAGTCCGACTTGACTACATATTTTTGTCATGCAAATTATTAGTATTAGAAACATTTATTTCAATGATACCATGTTAGCAATAGTGTTTGTAAATCCCAACCAGTCCAGTGTATCCAGAAAATTGACGTCCAGGGATATGTGATGATAACGATCTACATGTTATTTAGCTGGTGACAACTAGTGGAAGCCGGCGACTTCTTCCGCCCTTAGACCCCCTTAATCCGGCCATCTCATAAAATTCGTTCGTGGCGAACGTCCACTCACTATAAACTACCCTCTTGCCAAATTTCATTTTTGTACGTTAGGTTTGATATTTCGTAATATGTGACTTTTGCTTATAGTATATTTTGGTTCACAATCTTTCGACAGTTCACAATCTTGCGAGATAGATATTTACAATTTCCTGGTGTCATATACATTGTGCTTGAGCCAGTACATGTAGGTATATACCTACTTGTTGTCATTTCATAAAAACATCAAAACGCGCTGTAGAGTTGGATGACAACTATGGCTTATCATGTAAGGTGCAATTTTGCGTGGCTAACGACGGCCACCAATTAAATTGTCGATACTTCGAAATGACTAAATAAGGTCATAAAACGCTTTCGCGCTATCGACCGAAGCGACGCGTTGGCTGACGACGGTCGGAGACCGATATTCGCGCTACTCGTAGACGGTCGTGCACTACAAACGCAACGCATTAAAATATATCGAAAATCATTGTTTTATGCAAGCAAAGACAGTTGTTATTACGCTGAACTGATAATTTAGTGAGATCCTATAGTGGTGCCATTCCAGCGTGGAAATCCAGAAGCCATTCACGACGCCCGCAGAAAGCCGAAAAACAAGGTAAGTCCATAGGCTGTTATCTACAGTTCTACTCGTGTAATGTTTGGATGAACAACTACTGTACTTTGCTCAAATATACGCCGCCGCTAATTAAAGTGTAAAACGCAACCCCCACAAAGGTGTCACACTATTTACACGTGTCACTCCACATTGTACATACCTAGATTTACCGTGTGACCCTTTAGCTATCGCGACGATGACGGAGAGCGAGTCGGCGCACCCGCCGGCGCGCGAGCAGCTGCTGCCGCGGCGCTCGGGCGGCGACGGCGAGGACCGCAGCCCCGAGCGGCGCCAGGACGACGAGCCCGCGCACTCCATAGCACACGTGGGTACAGCCTTGCCTTCAAGGTGTTTCAGTTGTAGGTGGTAAGAAACAGACGCCAGAAGGATTACACTTTAGCTGTTCGAATAATTTGTTGAAGCAAAATGTTTGGTACGAGTAGTTTGGATGTCAACGAAGTGGGGATGCCCACCGTTTACGGCGGCTGGAATAAGATCGTGGAGTTGCTAATCACATTTTCCACAGTAGGGATATCTGGTGAAAAAACGAGAGACTTTGACAAGGCGGCAGTGCAACAAAGTGTCATTTTTACTGAGTCCAATAATCCTCCTAAACGCGGTGTTCAATTTACCCTAATCAGTCGAGTCTCTCCCGATTCTCTGCCTCTTATGAACAAGACGTTGAGAGAGAGAGAGGGGAGTAAGTTGATGAATCCGTTACGAAAGTGTAATCGGGCGAGGCTTTTAAGATACGTACTGCCATCTAAAGGCATAGTTAACAGTATTTGTTATTTTAAGCTACCAGTAGATGGCGTTTCTAGATAACTTTAAAACAATCCCTTGTACACTTCAAGAACCTGTTGCGATGCAGTTACGCCTGAGGCTCATAGATGGCACTTACTTTCACTTCAGTTGTGTGGTCTAAAGGACACTGTTTTTTTTTCATTGTTTTTAGAAGGAAAGCCTGCAGGTGGGGTCGGAGGCCGACGAGTGGCGGCCCAGCGGCGAGTGGGTGTCGGCCTGGCGCGCGCGCCTGCCGCTGCAGACCATCATGCGGCTGCTGCAGGTGCTGGTGCCGCAGGTGGAGAAGATCTGCATCGACAAGTCAGTGGCCATACACCGTCGTCATCATCATCAGCCATCATGCATCCACTGCTGGACTTATTTACTATTTTTGGCTTTTTTGCATTCAATCAATACCAGCCACCTTCCGGAAGTCGTCGCTTCACCTAGTAGGGGGCTTACTATACACCGTAACTGCCAAGTAATCAAACTTGCGGGTTGATAAATTCTTTAGAAAATTACAGCATGATGTAGTCAGTTTGGACTTATAAAAATAGTCTCAATTAAAAGATTTTAGTTTTAGATATTTTTGAAGTAAAAATTCTTTACGCGCACTTAGCTTGGGGAGTAATTTGGTGAATGCGTTACGAAAAGTGTCATCAGGCTTTTAAGATGCGTGCTGCCATCCTACAGGTATAGTAGAACAGTGTTTGTTATTATAAACTACTAGACTACAAGCCCTTGAACAAAAATTATATGTGAAATGGCCCAACGTGAAAAACGCTTAGAAGGCTGTTACTATTTCAGAAAATAACTCTGAACACTATGCCGTCATTTCTGAGCGGTACAGTGATGAGTACGCCAGTAGATGGCGTTCTTAAAGAACTTTGTAACAATCCCATTTTTTACACGTCAAGAACCTGTTGCGATTCAGTTGTGCCTGAAGCTCCATAGATGGAGCTTTGTGTTTTCATTTTGAAAGTTTCACTTCAGTCCTGTGGTCTAAACAACACTCGTTTTTTTAGACATTTTTTGTACTTATGATTTTCAATTGCATTGGCTTGCTTACATTGCTCATTAATAGTTATCCGGTTGCGCAGGGGGCTGACGGACGAGTCGGAGATCCTGCGCTTCCTGCAGCACGGTACGCTGGTGGGGCTGCTGCCCGTGCCGCACCCCATCCTCATCCGCAAGTACCAGGCCAACGCCAACACGGCCGCCTGGTTCCGCACCTACATGTGGGGCGTCATCTACTTACGGTGACTATTTTTATTTTATTTTATTTATTTGGGATCGAAAACAGTTGTGTACCACAATATATCTTACAAAACTTAAAGTAAATTTAAAAACAAATAGTTTACATACACAACCCACATCTCTATCCACAAGTAATTATACAAAATGTAGATGGGGCTGATAAAAATTATTTTCAAATTAAATTATCTAACAAAGTGCTTGTATACAAAGAAAAGAAAATAATAAAATAAAAAAAAAACAAAAAAAGAAATGACACAATTACAAAAAAAATTAAAATATATAAATAAATAGCAAAATTATTAATTATTATTCGCTACATCGACTACATCATATTATACTGATACATCTTCATTTGCTAGTACTTTTTTTTATTCTTTACAAGTTACTAATACATAATAATACATATTAAAGCTAGTACATAATAATATCTATACTACAGTCTTTCTTAATGAATACTGTTTACCAACAAAGAAATTAGAAATGAAGGTAGAAAACACATGTCATTTCAGAACTTATTTATTTTAAACTATGTATGGTTTGTATAAAAAATATTACATAAAATATTTCAAACTTATCTAATTGTTCTAAGCTTATAAATCAAAGGACATGGCCGAAAAATGACATTGCGTTTACACGTACTTAGCAAGTGTATTTATATAATAAAAATAGAAAGATAAATTAACACATAATTCTTAACCTCTCTGAACTTCTCAGTTTTTATTTAAAAATAAAAAGATTGCAATATGAATTCGTCCACATCCAATGCTTCTGTCCAAAGAATATATTATACTCGCGCTAATCTCAGGAAGTACTGGTCCGATTTGAAAAATTCTTTCAGTGTTAGATAGCCCATTTATCGAGGAAGGTTATGGGATATATATAATCCCCGTATTCTTACGGGAACGGGAACCAGGTGGGTGAAACCGCGCGGCTTCAGCTAGTAATCAAAATAAAATCTATACCATGCCTAAAGGATTTAGGTATAGTATCGTTTAAATAACTACTTACACTTGAATTTTTTTATATTATGTTTATACGTCTGGTTATATAGAGAGCAACCAATTCATGTTATTAATGAAGCACGACAATACTTATTAAATCTGATTTATACAAGCTCATAGGTATTTTTACTAAACACTGCCACAGTACTGTGACACTGCTAAACATGTAACAATTATTTGTAGGTAGGCGTTATAGATATTATACATTTTATAATGACACAAAGTATTTTGTTTTTATATATCCTTTGAAAATAATCTTGTTTTTTATGTAAATAACCATTGCAGTACAGGACATTTTAATTTTTGTCGGCCGCTTACTTGGAAGATGTACCTACCTTTTTTTCCACATAGGTAAACGTACTTTAACGTACGTTTTTTTACAGGTAGGTAAACGTACTACACCGCTAAATCGCTTGGGGATACGTCTCTACCGCTAGGGTGGTAACAAGCCACTGGTAATACACCTATCTACCACCAGATCAGGCCTATTTTGTATATATATTTTAGTGGTTTTAGTAGGTCACATATTCAGCGGTGGATATTTTTCTCGGTGTACGATTCTGAATAATTCGATAAAAATGTGGCCTACTATTACTTAATCCATGTCAGGTTACCGTAACCATCTATATGATATTGTGAAGCGCCATAAGTGCTTTACTATCAGAATAATTATTTATTTATACTATAGGTACTTATAAATCTTGCAATACCTAGAGCTCGTCATTATTTTGAAGACGAGCCTACGACGCTCAGCGGTCAGCGAGCCAGCGCGGTTCACCATTTTGCAACGTAGTACAAAGGAGCGGACGTTTCGCGCGAAATAAACATGACAGGTTTAAGTCTAGTCTGTTGTAATGACAACTTCTGCGAGTTTAATATTTATAGTAATTTAATATACACATTTTTAGCATTATAAAATACCAAATATCATTTGTGTAAATTGAAATTAGTAACTCATACAAAAATCGGCCATGTCCTTTATTTTAATTATTTTAAGAACAAGTTAATTATAACTATTATTAAGTGTGAAATAACTAGTGATTTATACCCTCATAACTCATTTTTAATTTGTTTGTTGGTAAACAAGAAAGGCTCTAGTATATTGACTGACTGTTATATAGCTAGCGACTAGCTGTCACTTATCAAAAACACTAGCTGTCACCTATCAAAAACACTAGCTGTCATCTACCCAGTGACTGGCTATCTCACTTACGCAGTAACTGGCTGTCACCTGTCCAATGACTGGCTGTCACCTGCCAGAAACACTAGCTGTCATCTACCCAGTCACTGGCTGTCACCTACCCAGACTGGCTATCACCTGCCCAGTGACTGGCTGTCACCTACCAAAAACTAGCTGTCACCTACCCAGTGACTGGCTGTCACTCACCCAGTGACTGACTGTTTTAATAAATTTTTCCAGAAACGTGGACCCGCCCATCTGGTACGACACGGACGTGAAACTGTTCGAGATACAGCGCGTATGATCCTAGGAGAGTTCACCACTAGAAGGAACTTTGTACTAACTGACGGTATTACATTATCATATTTATATCCGAGCGACGCTCGTTCGCTCTGTGTTCAGTGAAAATTTCGTTATGGCGACGATTACTCGGGAACTCTCAAAGTGAGCTTAACTGGAAAAGCGTTATTTTTCCCGCATCGTAATTTTTATCGCTTCGTTATTTTTACCAGATCCTATCGGATTGTAATTTTTACAAGATTGGTACATTTTTTTAGTGGATCGTTGTTTTTTACGGTACATTATTTATCTTTAAATTAATTTATTTATCGTATCACACTTGTAAACGAAAAAAAAAATTACATTTCAATTTTATTTTCTAAGCTAGGGGCCAAAATACATTTTAGAAAGCGGATTTTGTTATACGAATAGTGCATTATTGCTGAAATGTAAAATGACAGTGCTTAGTTATGATGAATAGATTTTAAATTATTTTTTGACTTGATTTCTAATGCTAGAAAGTTTACTCATTACCACTAGTGAATTTTTAAGAAACTTATCAAAATAACGCTATGAAATAAAAAAATAGTGTAATTTTGATTCATTATCTAACAATTATTATTATGTAATTATATAATTTATTTGACACATAATGTTACAATATTTTTACATGATAGTAGTTACTTCAATGATTTACTATCTCAGAGACAGATAAATCTCTAAAATATCATATTTTTCTTGTTTCTATACATTATGGAAATATGATAATGTAATATCACAAAATATGTCGAATATACAAAAACTTGTAATACCTAAAAAAAATATAATGTGTTTTATAGTGTAATCATCCAAATACATCAAAACTGAGTGCTCGATAACCTGCCCCCTCTAGCCAAGTGGTATCTGTTGATTCTCTTTCTACGAACGCTAACGCTTCAAATTGACCAAAAAAAAATTGTCTATCGTTTTTTGAGGGCTACGAGGTAAACTGTGTGGGTTTACCTTCGATTATATTTAACACCAATAAATAAATCCTGTGTCTACTCTCTCGTCTACGTGCTCTACATAATTCGTCTGAGGCTACAAAATGTTAAAATATAACATTTACATTCAGTAGTATGTTGGATAAATAAATGGAAGAAATAAAATATCACGTGTCTCAATTGGTGAAGGAAAACATCGTGAGGAAACCTGCACACCAGGGGTTTTCTTAATTCTCTGCGTGTGTGAAGTCTGCTAATCCGCATTGGGCCAGCGTGGTGGACTATTGGCCTAACACCTCTCATTCTGAGATGAGACTTGAACTCAGCAGTGAGCCGTATATGGGTTGATAGCGACGACGACGAGTATGTTGGATTATTACACTGTTATTTATAATAGTTTTATTTTTATTGTAACTTTTTAATTCGTATAATATGTATCATAGACTAATAATAATAAGCAGACGGTATCTCGCTGTCAAACACCATAATGGCGCTGAATATCTGTGCGAGTGTGACGTGTATTGCTAGTTATAGGAAATTAATGTCGGTCTGTCTTCATACGTTCATCTGTGTGCGTATCGGAGACTACGTATGTATGCGAACTGGAAGAATTGAGGTGCGTCACATTTTAGTTCAGGAGACGGTGTCTGGACTTTTTATTACGTCTATGATATGTATTCGTACATTACCATCACATTTACTTATTTTATTTTAGAATAGATATTTAATGTATCCTAACGGCATTTATTGATTGTTATTGTAATATATTATTTTTTATATTATTATTTTACACCTAAGATTTTAACATTTTTTCAATAATCTGTCAGTTTTACCTACGTACTAGCTTCTATATCTCAATTTACCTTTCGAATACACTTAGTATTAGTTCTAAACAGTATGTTTAGGGTCATAGCACATTGGAGCCTCGCGCACCTTAAGCTCCGCCTCTGCCTCATGCGGGTTTTTTTGGACCTTTATGGACTTATGCTCATTATATTACCTCTGTATAGTCTGCGGTTTGGGGGTTTTTTTTAATATAGAATGACAAGTTAGCCCTTGACTGCGATTTAATGTGATTTAATGTAAAACGGAAGCAATCTTATTTGGAAAAGGTACAAGTTTATTCTACCTATATCATATATCTCTGACGGTTATTACGCGTCGTAACGGAACGCCAAATCGCTTGGCGGTACGTCTTTGCCGGTATGGTGGTAACTGGTACCTAGCCATGGCCGATGCCTAACACCATACAATAAGTCAGACGAGTGCATAAGGCTCGAATGAGCTATTCACCTTTATAATCTTATGTAATAATAGTGAGATTTATAACTTTAACGTTAAAAGTTGCAACTATAAAAAATATTTAATAGTATTATTACCTACCAGCTAAGTTTTTAGACGACAAATTATGTGATAGGTTTTCTTACCATTAAAGATAGCGAGATATGTTCTTCCATTGATTTAGAAATTTCGATAAATGCATAATTAGTGACTCTTAAAAAAATAGTGTTTGTTGCCTAAAAAAACAACCAAAACGATTTTTTTTTGTATGTAATAACTGTATGAAAACATTTATTTAAAAACATATTTAACAATAACGGCTTGTTTTAAATTGTTAAAATCATTGACCTCTTATAATAAAAGGACGCACAATCATGTAGAAAATATCGCTTAAAACTGGCCAATTTTGTTTTGACAGTTTTAGAATTATTGTTAAAGAAAATTATACCTAAAGGCCTTTAAATATTTAATAAAATTCCAAGAGCAAATTCAACCTTATAGATTGAGTTTAAGGTTGAATTTGCAAAAGCGACTACTTGAATTTAGTGCTAAGAAGTTGTGTTTGGCACTCATTGAGTGGGGACGTTTTTTGGTCGTTGATTGTGCATCCACTTTTTAATAGGAGATCGATGGTTACAATCGACATATATACCAGCCTAAATACCTCGTCATTGACTTCGCACCGACAATATAGAATATAGTCTATGAATCGATAGATCAAATCTTGGATTTAATTTATTAATCTATATAGTTTTAAAAATCAATCTTTTATTTGTGATATTTTATAATATGTTCCGGAAATCTGTTTTTCATAATATTTTAATTGAGATAATTTATTTTTAATTTTA